>NC_057710.1:153493011-153573956 GCF_004010195.1 Chiloscyllium plagiosum | reverse complement strand
CCAAGGATACTGGTGCCCCTCAGTTTCAGGTGTAGACCATCCTGTTTATAGAGGTCCCACCGTCCCCAGAAAGAACCCCAGTTATCCAAAAACCGGAATCCCTCCCTCCTGCACCATCCCTGTAGCCACGCATTTAAGTGTTCTCTTTCCCTATTCCTTGAATCTCTATCACGTGGCACGGGTAACAAACCAGAGACAACAACTCTGTTCGTTCTAACTCTGAGCTTCCAACCTAGCTTCCTGAAAGCCTGTCTAACATCCTCGGCACTCCTCCTACCTATGTCGTTGGTGGCAATGTGGACCACGACTTCGGGTTGCTCCCCCTCCCCCTCCAGGACCCGGAAAACACGATCAGTGACATCACGTACCCTTGCACCTGGGAGGCAACATACCAATCGTGAGTCTCTCTCGTTCCCACAACACCGCCTATCTGTGCTCCTAACTATCGAGTCCCCAATTACTACTGCTCTGCTCTTCTTCACCCTTCCCTTCTGGGTAACGGGGACAGGCTCCGTGCCAGAGACCTGGGCCCCGTTACTTACCCCTGGTAAGTCATCCCCCCCACAAGTATCCAAAACGGTATACTTGTTCTTGTGGGGTACGGCCGCAGGGGGTCCCTGCACTGGCTGCTTCCTCCCAGTCCCCCTCACTGTCACCCATCTATCTGCCATCTTTGGAGTTACTACTTCCCTATAACTCTGATCTATGACCCCCTCTGCCTCCCGAATGATCCGAAGTTCATCCAACTCCAGCTCCAGTTCCCTAACACGGTCTTGGAGGAGCTGGAGATGGGTGCACTTCCTGCAAGTGTAATCGGCAGGGACGTCGATGGCATCCCTCACCTCATACATGTTGCAGGAGGAACATTGCACCGCCTTCACTGCCATCCCTCTAAAGCTAACTTTTATTTTAAAAAAAACTGGGTCTAAAGAATACAACAAGCAAAATTCAGCACTTAACATCTGTTGTGGTAAGTAGGTATTATTAGGTTAGAGGAGGAGGGCGGGTGGGAGGCACTACCCGTGTAGTGCCTCGGGTTCCTCTCCTTCGCGCTTTTAAAGGGGGAAAAAACCTACCCAGGTAAGCTCACACTAACTGCTTCCGGGTCTCGGCTGCCCCTCTGGTCGTCGTCACTTCCCCCTGGTGCTCCCGCTCTTTCTGTGAAGAGAGAGTGAAAGAGAAAAAAAAAACACCGCTGCCCGCTACCGGTAAGTACTTTTAAAACCAAACAGTCTTACCTTCGCTGCTGCTCGCACTGGAAATATATTAAAAATATACTCTTGAGTTTTGAACACTCCCACCTTAGGGAAGAGATCTTTTGCTATTCACTTGATGATTTTAGAAAACTCTAAGGTCACACCTCAACTTCCTACGCTCCAGTGAAAAAAGTCCAACCTATTTTTATATCTCAAACCCTCCAAACCCAGCAACATCCTGGCAAATCCTTTCCAAACCCCCCTCTAGTTTAATAATATCCTTCATATTACAGGGCGACCAGACCTGTACACAGTATTTAAGAGGCCTCACCAACATCCTGTACAACCTCAACATGACAGCCCAACTCCTATACTCAAAAGGACTGAATAATGAAGGCAGACACGCTGAACACCTCCTTAACCACCCTGTCCACCTGTGGCGCAACTTTCAATTATTTACCTGAGCCCCTAAGGATCTCTGTTCTACAACACTACCCAAGGCCTTACTTTTACTTGTATAAATCCTGCCCTTGTTTTATCAAAATGCAAAACCTTACATTTATTTAAATTAAACTTCTTCTGCCATTCCTCAGCCATTGACCCAATTGATCAAGATCTCTTTGATTTCTTAGATAATCTTCACTGTTCACTATACCACCAAGTTTGGTGTTGCCTGTAAACATAATAACCTATATTTTCATCCAAATTATTTAAATAAATGGCAAGCAAAAATGCACCCGGTACTGATCCTTGGGGAACACTGTTCATCACAGGCTTCTGGTCCGAAAAACAACCCTCCACCACCGCCCTCAATCTTTAATTGTTTTGGAGTTTACGTGTTTGCATTTGCAAAAATTCATGAGAGTTCTCTTGTATGATTGGTGCTTTCCAATTTCTTGTAAAATTCTACTTCCTGTCATGCTTTACTTTCATGACTGCTTTCAACTAGTTAAATATGATAGTTGTATCAAAATTGTATCTAAAATATACTTCCAGGTTTGCCAACTTTTGCTTACTACATCTCCAGAGCTACCAATCTGAAATTAAAAACTTTTAATTTTAACAATTCCTCATTTATTAACCTGACATGTCTGTCTGCAAGATTAAATACCCTGCAGTACAAGCCTCCAATTCGAGTGTTTAAGATCCTATGCCTACCTATCATCCTTCTCATCACAAATTTCAGAAGGATAGATAGACAGTGAAGCACAAGGAAAAGATGAGAATCAAATGAGGAAACTGACAACTGAGTTTGGGTAAGAAAAGTGGATGGGAAGCCAAATGGAGGTTAGTGAGAAAACATCTGGAAGAGAAATAAATAACCAAAAGTGGCCAAAGAAGCCAGATGAAGCAGAGATGATAGCTAGTAAAGAGAAGAGTGAAAATTGTGAGGGAGAGAGAAATAGTCAAGGGCATGGGATTGGAATGAGATTCATGAGGGAGAAACAGAAGAGAATTGAGAAGGTGAAGCAAAAGAGAGCTGATCCAAAAAAGAGAATTGGATAAAATAGGCTGAAGTAGGAGAGAAGTAAATATTGATTTGTTTTCTTTATCCTTTGGATTTTTTGTCTCCTTTTAGACAAAGGAGAACCAGTGGATATGGTGTATCTGGATCTTAAGACTGCTTTTGATTTATATAAATGACTCCAATGAGGGAACCAAATGCAATATTTCCCAGTTTGCTGATGACACAAAGCAATGTGAATCGTGGGAGGAGGTGGTGGATGTGATCTGGACAAGTTGAGTAATGTCCATAGAGAGATTCCCATTTAATCTTTCGACACATGTGGATTTGAAAGACAGTATCTGAGGAACCCTAGATTGTTTTCAGTGCATCTTGCAAATGACTGCTCCTAACATTTGAAGGGAGTGAATGTTTGATGTGCTGCCAAACAAGCAGGATGGCTTTTCCAGAATGGTGGGAAGCTTCCTGAGTGTTAGAGTTGCACTCATCCAGTAAGTATTCCATCACACTCTAACTTGTGTCGTGTAGATGTTGGGCAGGCCTGGGGGAGTCAGGAGATACTCACTGCAAAATTCCTAAACTCTGACCTGTTCTTAGTACTTAAGTGACTAATCCAGTTCAGTTTTTGGTCAACAATAGCTCCCAGAATATTGATTGTGAAGGATTGAATGATGGTAATGCAATTGAATGACGACTGGCTGCAATGGCTAAATTCTCTCTTGTGGAAAGTGCTATTGTCTAGCACTTATCAGCCCAAGCCTGAACATAATCCAGGTCCTTGTGCATTTGGATTGCTTGAGATTCTGAAGAGTCATAAATGGTGCTGAATATTGTGCTAGCATGAGCAAACATTTTCATTTTAGACCTTTTGGAGAGAAGGTCATTGAAGCTGAAGATAGTTGGATCCTGGACACTCCCTTGAAGAACTCTTGCAAATATTACCTCGAACCTAAATGACTGACCTCCATCAACCATTTTTCCAAGAGATAGATATGACTCTTCCTTCTGATTCCCACGGACTTTAATTTGCAAGGGCTCCTTGATGCCACATCCAGTGTCTTCAAATGTCAGCCACTGGCATTGTCTCTCTGGAGTTCATCACTTTTGTCCATGTTTGAACTCTGGCTCTAATGAGGTCAGAAGCTGAGTAGCCCTGGCAAAACCCAGAGTGTCAGTGAGCAGCTTATTGCTAAGTAAATACAGTACTGTTGTTGATTTCTTCTATTACTTTACTGATGATTGAACATAGACTGTCAGGTGGCAACTGGCCAAGTTGGATTTATCCTTTTTTTTTGTGTACAAGATGTACATGGGCAAAATTCTGCATTGTTCAGTAGATGCTAGTGTTGTACTGGAACCACTTGGTTAGTGGCACAGCAGGTTCTGGAGTACAAGTCTGCAGTATTACCATCAGAATGTTGTCAGAACCAAGCCTTTGCAGTATTTAGCATTTTTAGCCATTTTTGGACATCATTTGCAATGAATCAAATTAGTCAATGCTGTGATTCTGGGTACTTCCAGAAGAGGCGGTGGTGCATCATCCACTCGGTACTGCTTCTTGAAGATTGTTGTAAATATTTCAGCCTGATCTTTTGCTTGTGCTTAGCTCCCTCATCATTGAAGATGGGAATATTTGTGGAGCCCCTCTCCTCAAGTAAATTATGTAATTGTCTGACGCCATTCATGACTGGATGTGGCAGAGCTTAAATCTGATACATTGGTTGTAGAATCACCTATTTATCATTCACTTAAATTGTTTGGTATGCATATAGCCTGTTTTGCAGCTTCATCAGTTTGATATTCATTTTTAAATATGTCTGGTAGTGCTTCTGACATGCCATCCTGTATATTTCATTAATCCCATGACCTGATGACAAGAGTGGAATAGGGGATATTACCAGGCCTCAAGGTTACGGATTGTATTTCAGTACAATCCTACTTTTGCTGATGACCCATAGTACATCATGGGTGTGCATTAGAGTTGGTAGATATGTATGAAATCCATCCCATTTAACATATTGGCATTGTCGCACAACACAAAGGCAGGTTTCCTTAATCTTCACAAGAACTGCATGGTGCTCACAGACCAGTTGTATCTTAGGCAGACAAATTGGTGAGGGAAGTCAAATATGTTTTTCCCTCTTGTTGATCCCTTGAAAGCCTGCAGACAAAGTGTGGCAGCTATGCCCTTTAGGACTCAACAGCAGTGGCGTGGCAGAGACACTCTTGGTGATGGACATTGAAGTTCTCCACCCAGAATACATCCTGCACCCTTGCCATCCTTAGTGCTTCCTTCAAATGAAACCCAACATGGACGAGCACAGATTATTAAGCAAGAGGGGAATAAGCAGGAGGTTTCCTTGTCCTTGTTTGATCTTATGCCACATGGGATCGAGAAGTCAATGTTGAGGATTCCTCAGGCATCTCCCACTTGATGTGTACATTGCTGGGTCTGACTAGGACATATACAGGGATGGTGATCTTGTTGTCTGGGACATAGTTAATTAGTAAAGTTGCTTTATCAGGTTGGTTAAGTTTTCCAATAGTTATTTTAAATTCCGCTTCCTTTTGTTCATGTTTTAACTGTAGTCTTTAAGTAAGTTCTGTTTTGCTTAAAGCTGAGTGGTTTGACCATTTGCATCAGACCTATAATACTCACTTCACATCTGCCTTTGAAATAAGAAAAAAAGTTAGGATCTAGGCTACCCTCTTAAAACATTTTGATGGGGTCTGGCCTGGTTCGTAACAACAGAAAAGCTAGCAAATAAAGTATGACACTTGTCAGGATATATTAGGTCAGATGATCAAAAACTTGCTCAAAGTTTTAAAGTCTGCCTCTAAGGAGGTACGTGAGGTAGAAGGACAGTGAGCTGTAGGAATGGTTTCCAGCATTCAGTAACACACTAAATGAAGGCATGACCACCAGAACGAAGGACCCGATACCCAACATGAGCAAAACTAATGTAGTGTACAAAATACCATGCAAGGACTGCACAAAACACTATATAGGACAAACAGGAAGACAGCTAACAATCCGCATACATGAACATCAACTAGCCACGAAACGACATGACCAGCTATCCTTAGTAGCCACACACGCAGACAACAAGCAACATGAATTCGACTGGGACAACACTACTAACATAAGGCAAGCCAGACAGTGAACAGCCAGGGAATTCCTAGAGGCATGGCATTCAGCCACAAACTCCATCAACAAACACATCGACCTGGACCCAATATACCAACCCAATATACCAACCACTACAGCGTACAGCTGAAACTGACAACCGGAAGTGGCAGGACAGACCACTATAAACACCGGAGGAAACATCAAAGAAGCGCTTCGCAGGAGGCTCCCAAGCACTGATGTCGCCTAGCCAGGGGACGAAACGTTTGCAACAAAAACTTCCAGCTTGGCGAACAGAACCACAACAATGAGCACCCGAGCTACAATCTTCGCACAAACTATGACCACCAGTGGTGAATGACTGAAGTTGAGATTGCTCAAAAAGTAGCGAATAGACCATAAAAGTTATGTTGGAGATGTTTGGAGCTAGAGGAAATTACACAGAAAGGAGGCATGGGGAGGTATTTGAAATGGGAACTTTAAAATTATGACTGGAAGCTAATGTAGGTTAGTGATTACAGAGTTGATGAGAGAATAGGGACTTGTTGAGAGGTTTTCAAAAAAAAAAAAGGATGAGCATTGGATTACTCCAGCATTGCAGACAGCAGAATGTGGGAGAGCACTGGAGTGGTCAAGTCAAGAGCTAGTGGAGAAATAAATGAGGATTTCCCCAAATGAGCTGAGACAAGGACCAAGCTGAGTGGTGCTACAGAGGTGGAAATAAGTAGTCATCATGGTGGTGTGAATAAGATCTGGAATTCAACTCAGAAATCAAGTTGTAAACAGACTGTGTTGCTCAGAAGAGGGATAGAATCAATAGCTCAGGAATGGAGTTTTAAACAGAGACCAGAAACAACCGCTTCAGTCTTCATGATATTTACTTGGAGGGCATTTCTGTTTCTGTGCCCAATGTCAGATGGGAAGTCTGATAACTTAGTTCACTGGAGAGAATCGATTGGTGAGGTAGAACTGGGTATCATCATCGTTTGTTAAAGCTAACATTAAACTTTTGAATGATGTGACTGAGGGGCAGCATATAGATGAGAAATGGGAATGGGATCCAAAAATAGATCCTTGACAGACACCAGAAGTATCAGTTTGAGAGTCATAATAGACATCACTGTAAATTATTTATTAGCTTTACAATCAGATAGATAAGAATGGAACTATACGGGTGCAACTTCAGCCAGTTTTGTGATAATGGAGAGTTATGAGGTCAATCATGTCCAAGATTGAAGACAGGTAGAGAAGGACAAGGAAAGATTACCTTTATCGCAGTCATGTAATTTACCTCACTAGTGAGGCAGGGGTGGAGCTTGATTAGAAAGATTCAAACATGAAATTCCAAAAAAGATTGGAATGGATTTTGAAGGTGATGGAACACTAGGATATGAAAGAAATGAGAACTTGAAGACCGGGTCAATGACTAGATTATTGAAGAGAGACGATGAAAACAGATTTTAAACAGAGCGATAACACTTGACTATTAGCTAACGATGGACCAGGAAATAAGCTTGTGGGACCCGGAGATTGGTCTCATGAATATGCAAACATACTCTTCATAAAGCTATTAGGTAATATTAAATACTGACAAGCGATGATAATTATCCCTGAACAAAGCATCAAATTTAAAATCTTCACTGAACATACTTAGTGAAAACATTATATTTTGTTACAATATACTATAGTACAGATATCTGTAAACCAACTCAATATAGCATCACTATTTCTCCAATCTCACTTCCAACTCTGTTCACTGCTCATGGTAGAACACAATAGCAAAGTGGACAGTTGCATCAAAGTGCAAACAGTGCTGCGCCATCTACACTGAAATCCTAAACAGCCACATGACCCAGTATCAAACAGCAGAAAAATCTTCACCACTCACTAAGTACCCAAGGAAGCAGCTTACATAACCATGAAACCAGTTCAGTTTATTAGTATCATATATCATTATCTATTTGGTCATGTTTTAGAATCTTTAACATGCAGGCATGCTTGTTTAAACTTATTCATGGGATGCGGGCATTGCTGTTTGGGATATACTACAATACCTTACAAAGCTTTATGCCAAAACATAGAAATTTATAAAATCATGAGGGGCATAGATAGGGTCTTCTAGGCTGGGGAGTCCAAAACTAGAGGGTGTAGGTTTAAGGTGAGAGGGGAAAGGGTTTAAAAAGGACCTGACTGGTAACTTTTTCATGTAGAGAGTGATGCGTGTATGGAATAAGATGCCAGAGGAAGTGGTGGAGGCTGGTACAATCACAACATCTAAAAGGCATCTGGATGGGTATATGAATAAGAAGGGTTTAGAGGGATATGAGCCAAATGCTGGCAAATGGGATAAGATTAGTTTAAGGTTTGGTATGCTTTCCTTTATTGGTCAGAGTATTGAGTACAGGAGTTGGGAGGTCATGTTGTGGCTGTACAGGACGTTGGTTAGGCCACGGTTGGAATATTGTGTGCAATTCTGGTCTCCTTCCTATCGGAAAGATGTTGCGAAACTTGAAAGGGTTTAGAAAAGATTTACAAGGATGTTGCGAGGGTTGGAGGATTTGAGCTACAGGGAGAGGCTGAACAGGCTGGGGCTGTTTTCCCTGGAGCATTGGAGGCTGAGGGGTGACCTTATAGAAGTCTCCAAAATTGAGGGGCATAGATAGGATAAATAGACAAAGTCTTTTCCCTGGGGTGGGGAGTCCAGAACTAGAGGACATAGGTTTAGGGTGAGAGGGGAAAGATATAAAAGAGACCTAAGGGGCAACATATTCTCACAGAGTGGTACGTGTATGGAATGAG
Organism: Chiloscyllium plagiosum; assembly: GCF_004010195.1. Lineage (NCBI taxonomy): Eukaryota > Metazoa > Chordata > Chondrichthyes > Orectolobiformes > Hemiscylliidae > Chiloscyllium > Chiloscyllium plagiosum. The sequence continues at coordinate 153,565,369 of NC_057710.1, read as the reverse complement.
CTGCCTGAGGATGTGGTGGAGGCTGGTACAATTGCAACATTTAAGAGGCATTTAAATGGGTATATGAATAGGAAAGGTTTGGAGGGATATGGGTCGGGTGCTGGCAGGTGGGACTAGATTTGGGTTGGGATATCTGGTCGACATGGACTGGTTGGACTGAAAGATCTGTTTCCATGCTGTACATCTCTATGATAGCTGGTTGGCATGGACAAGTTGGTCTAAAGGGTCGGTTTCCATGCTGTACAGCTCTGATGCTATAACTGTCACTCTTGACAGAGTTGTATGGCTCGAGCTCTTCCAGCATTTTGTTTTTATTTCAACTAAACTTTCGTATATTTACTTCTGTTGTTGTGTAAATTTTACCCAGTAAAAACTGCTAACTCAGTGCCCTAAATAAGCTCACTGGACTTCTCAAATGAAATCCAGGTAGAGGTCAACTTTGAATATCTGGCATTATTTGAGGTGGTGTGGGTAAGAGAAGGAAAGCAGAGTGCTTTGTGCAATCCACCCATCATGTATATTTTAACAAGGTAAAAATAATTTGAGTATTGGTTATCACAGATCATCTTAAAAGAAGTAACTATACCCAATTTCTGTAACCATATAGGTCATAACTTCAAGCAACCCATGACGATCGCACCCATAATTCACTGATGGGAATGTGGGAAGAAAGACAACACTGATTTCATTAGTTGGTCTCAAAAATAATAGAACAGATGTGATATGCAATTGATACAAATACCAAATAGATATACAATCATCTAAGAAGCATATTAACTCTCATAAACCAGTGGGTTAGTTGAATAATATAGCCTTTTGAAAGAAGAAACCAGAATTCAAAACACTTAATATGATGGCGAATAGGTGAAAGAAACACAAGTAAAATGTGAAGAAATGAAGATGTATTTTACTTTCTCTGCCATGCTGCATTGTACGGGGTAAATATAGCCACTACTAGCTATTGTTAATGAAACTAGATTTATTTAGGATATCTGGTCGGCATTGATGAGCTCGAACAAAAAGTCTGTTTCCATGCTGTACATATCTATGTCTGTACTAGAGTAGAGTCAGTCTATGGTTTTTTGGGGAGAAAGTGAAGACTGCAAATGCTGAAGAGTCAGAGTCTAAAAGGGTGGCACTGGAAAAGCCACTTTAGATGTAATAGCCCTTTGCACTGGGAAAGTACAGCATGTCAGGCAGCATCCGAAGAGCAGGAAAGTCAATGTTTTGGTTAGAAACCCTTATGAAGGCTTTTATGCCCAAACCTTCGACTCCCCTGCTGCACAGATGCTGCCCGAAATGCTGTACTTTCCCAGTGCCACCCTTTGTTAAGCTCTTAAAGGGCTATTTCATCTAAAGTGAGTATACCAGTGGCCCATAACGTTAACACTGACTTCAAAGATGCCATGACACACAAGGAGCATTTTCAACATTTTCTACATTTTCTGTCAGTTATTATGTAACAGAAAATAAAACATTTAAACTATTAATACAACAACTTTTCAACTTGGGTTGAACGTTCGCTGTAAGGTATATTTTCAAGCCAGTTTATTAAAGCAAAATTAAAGAATAATAAAGTACCAGACATTGAGCAGCAGATAACTGCAGACCTGTTTTAAAACAAAAAGATTTAATGTATCTTTTATAGATGCTAAATGCAAATAAAAACAGGCAGAAAGGTAAAATACAAACTAAGTTGAATAAAGATGCTTATGGTGCACGAATAAACATGTTTATTGAACTCAATTGATGTCACTTGATTATGTTTTGTAATTAATATAAATGTGTGACTAAACTGAAAATATTTTTCTGCAAATAACATTGCCAATCCATAACGGGAAGTTGAATTCCCAGAGGAGGGCTTGCATTGCAACCACAGCAACAGCCAGGTTGAATTGCTGGGGAAACCTCCAGAAGTGCCCAGAATTTCAAAAGCTGATTGGGGACAGATGCTCGCAGGTAAAGGGATGGCTGGAAAATGAGAAGCCTTCAGAAATAATGAGTCCAGACACAGTATATACCTGTTAGGGTGAAAGGAAAGGCTGGTAGGTATAGAGAATGCTGGATGACTAAAGAAATGGAGGGTTTGGTTAAGAAATGAAGGAAGCATATTTCAGGTATAGACAGGACAGATTGAGTGAATCTTTTGTTTTATAGAGGCAGAAGGAGTATATTTAAGAGGGAAATCAGAAGGGCAAAAAGGGACATGAGATAGCTTTGGCACAGAGGGTTAAGGAGAATCCAAAGGGATTGTACAAATGCATTAAGCACAAAAGGGTAACTAGGGAGAGAATAAGGGCCCCTCAAAGATCAGCAAGATGGCCTTTGTGTGGAGACGCCGGAGATGGGGGAGGTATTGAATGAGTATTTTGCAACAGTGTTTTCTGTGGAAAAGGACATGGAAGATACAGAATGTGGGGAAATAGATGGTGACGTCTTGCAAAATGTCCATATTAAAGAGGATGAAGTGCTGAATGTCTTGCAAAGCATAAATGTGGATACATCCCCAGGACCTGTGAACTCTGTGGGAAGCTAGGGAAGTGATTGCTGGGCCTCTTGCTGAGATACTTGTATTGATAGTCACAGGTGAGTTGCCGGAAGACTGAAGGTTGGCTGGCGTGGTGCCAATATTTAAGAAAGGTGGTAAGGACAAACCAAGGAACTATAGACCGGTGAGCCTGATGTCGGTGGTGGGCAAGTTGTTAGAGGGAATCCTGTAGGACAGGATGTATATGTATTTGGAAAGGCGAGAACTGATTAGATATAGTCAACATGGCTTTATGCGTAGGAAATCATGTCTCACAAACTTGATTGAGTTATTTGAAGAAGTAACAAAGAGGATTGATGAGGGCAAAGCGGTAGATATGATCTATATGGACTTCAGTAAGGTGTTTGACAAGGTTCCCCATGGGAGACTGATTAGCAAGGTTAGATCTCATGGAATACAGGGTAGACTTGCCATTTGGATACAGAACTGGCTCAGAGGGATCCAAATTAATGTGTTTGTTGATCGAGTTCCAATTAGAATGCCATGCTTCTAGGAATTCTCGTGCGTGCCTCTGTCCGGCTTGTCCTAGAGTGGATGTGTTGTCCCAGTCAAGGTGGTGTCCTTCCTCATCTGTATGTAAAGATACTAATGAGAGTGCATCATGTCTTTTTTTGTGGCTTGTTGATGTTCATGTATCCTGGTGGCTACTTTTCTGCTTGTTTGTCCAATGCAGTGTTTGTTACAGTTCTTGCAAGGTGTTTTGTAAATGACATTAGTTTGCGTGTTCTCTGTATAGGCTCCTTCAAGTTCATTAGCTGCTGTTTTAGTGTGTTGGTGTGTTTGTGGGCATCCATGATGCCAAGAGGTCTGAGTGGTCTGGCAGTCATTTCCGATCTGCCTTTGATGTAGGGGAGAGTGGCTAGGGTTTCTGGATGTGGTTTGTCTGCTTGTTGGGGTTTGTTGCTGAAAAATCGGCAGAATGTGTTCATTGGGTCCCCGTTCTTTTTGAATACACTGTATAGGTGATTTTCCTCTGCTCTTCGTAGTTCCTTTGTGCTGCAGTGTGTGTTGGCTCGTTGAAATAATGTTCTAATGCAACTTCGTTTGTAGATATTGGGATGATTGCTCTGTAGTCCAGTATTTGGTCAGTATGTGTTGTGTTCCTGTATACGCTGGTTTGAAGTTCCCCATTGGCTGTTCGTTCTACTGCGACATCTAGGAATAGCAGTTTGTTGTTTTCCTCCTCTTTAGTGAATTTTATGCCAGTAAGGGTATTATTGATAGTCTTGAAGGCCATCTTAGTAAGAGGATTAAATTACAACTTCCAGGATGCGGACAAGAAAGACCTCTTAGCAGCTTTAGAAATAACACTGAAAGATGACAAACTCGCAGAAGAAACCCAGCAAACCATCAGACGATCATACCAGCATTAAGCAGGAAAAAGGAAGGAAACACACAGTACACAAGAAAGAAAAGCCTCATCCTGTATAATTGCAGCAAGACATTCTTGTTCCTGTAGTCAAGCATCTCTTGCTACGAAGGCCAACGTATAATCACTGGTTCACCAGGACAAGATATTGTTGAACATTACTCTCTCTTAACTTACAGCCACTCATTCAAATAATTCCACAGAATCCCTACAGTGTAGAAACAGGCCGTTTGTCCCAACAAGTCCAGACTGATTCTCTGAAGATCATTCCACCCAGACTCATTCTTCATCCCACCACCACCACCATCTCCACCACCATCACCATCCTGGGTAACCCTGCATTTCCCATGGCTAACCCACCGAGCCTACACATTCATGGACACTATGACCAATTTAGTATCGCCAATCCACCTAACCTGTAGAAGGGAACAAGAGCAGCCAGAGAAAACCTACATAGACATGGGGAGAATGTGCAAACTCAGTCAACCAGGGCTTGAATTGAGCCCAGGTCCCTGGCACTGTGAGGCAGCAGTGCTAACCACTGAGCCACCTTGCCACCCTTCAAATAATAATCACTCCTTCTTAGTTTTGCTAAAGAGGATAACTTCACATTTATCCACATGATGCTGCCTTTCATTTTGCCCAACATCTCTGCATTTTCCTCACAGCTCACCCTTCCACCAGCTTTTGTGTCATTGGAAAATTTTGAGATATCATACAGGGAGCCCAGCTATTCACTGTAGTACTCCACTGCCTGCTATTTAGAAAAAAGACCCATTAATTTCTATTTTTCCTCCGGTTTGGCTGATCAATTTTATAGCTTCAGAACTTGGTATAATCACTACTTTTTACAGGATGGTAAGAGAATTTGTTGTTGTAAAATTTTACGGTATTTGATATGTTTCAAGAATAGCACTTACATGTAATAAAAGCTGAATAAGCCACAAATTTGAAATTTTAGCTTTTGGAAAAGAAAACTAGCAAAATACTGAAACTGTCATTTTCTGCCATGTTATAATTTTGATGCTCAAATATAGTTGATACATCTTTTCATATTTGAAGATGTATCTTCACATGTTACAACCTCCAGAATATGAGTTTACTGCATACCAATATACTAGCATATACACATTATACTAGATTAAGCGTACATTTTTGTCTTGTCATGAAAATTGAATTATTATTGTCATGCACTTTTTAAACTTCTGTTTTCATTAAAGCTTGTAGGAGGACAATTTGACTTGGAGATGAATTTCATCATACAAGACGTGGAGAGCATTGCTTGCATGGTGAAGCTGTTGGACAGCTGCGATGTTACCTGCCAGGCTGAAGTTTGGAGCATTTTCACAGCAATTCTGAAAAAAAGTATTCGCAATCTACAGGCCTGTACGGATGCAGGGTTGATTGAACATGTTCTTAAAAGAATTCATGGCGTTAACAATATGATAGCAGGTGGGGAATTGGTTTGTTTTGGAGTGTCTTGTCTCTAATTATAGCCTATTGAGTTGACGTGAGAATGCAAAGCTGGAAGATTTAAAATGATAGAGTTGGCTTGATCAAAAATTGTTTGCTTTTTATTTTTTATGAAGTTGCTGTAGGCCGACTGAACAGATCTATATTGCATAATCGTTTTTCAGGAGGATGATTATTTTAACATCAATACCAACCAAATGAATAACAGAGCTAGAAAATCTGCATGTCCAGATTGTCTTCATTAGGTTTTGAATTTGAATTCGGGAAGTGAGCATTCAGAACATGCAAAATCCCATGGGTTGAAAACAGAAGGTATGAATGTGCACCTCTGGTTTTAAACCCAAAAGCATGTGCATTGCAATGGTATATTCATTCCAATGAGCATGTATTCTTTTGAATAAACAAAAACAAAATTTACTGGAAAAACTCCGGTTTGGTAGCATTCGTAGAGAGAGAAAACAGTTCATATTTCAAGCCCAGTGACCCTTTGAATTTTTTTTAATGTTAAGTTAAATTTCAGTTCCGTAAATCAGACAGTTTTTCAGGTATTCTCAGTTTGCATGGTCAGTTTTTAAAAATAACAATTCCTGATGAAGAGGTTTATGCCTAAAACGTCCATTCTCCTGCTCTTTGGATGCTGCCTGACCTGTGCTTTTCCAGCACCACACTCTTGACTAATCTTCAGCATCTGCAGTCCTCACTTCCTCCTTTTAAAAATAACAAATCTAGTTCATTTTTAGCACTGTTTAATCCTAGGAATTAGTGTTGGTATTAATCTGACACCTTTTCAGTATAGTTGTAACATAACTACCATTGGTCAACCATGTATGTGAAGATGAATGCAAGTGATTGGTAATAGCAGGAGCATAAATGAAACCTGGATCTCAACTATGCTGCCAGCATTTTAACATGTCGCAAAACATCCTACTGATCATTGTATTCAAATGTCTTCCTGACCTTGTCCTTTCTATCTGTTGCCCTCCTCCCCCACGTATCCCAATGATTATAAAGTGGTTTAAGAAGGCAGCCCTCTCTATGCCCTTCTCCAGGGCAAAGGTTATGGGCAATAAATGCTTGCTGAGCCATTGATACCCACTCGGAGTGAATTTTAAAAAAAAGCTTGCCCCTTGCGCATTCCTGATTTTAATTGTTCCTTCTTGGTTGTCATACTTTTGCATGGTTAATGCGCTAAACTCTTATATTCCACCACCCCCTCCCCGCCCTGCATGCAAAAGAAATCTTTCCATTAAATCTCTTTAGGTTTTAAGGAGTATCTTAAACAACTGTTTGTGACTAAATGTTTGGACATGTGGCCTAATGTGGCTTAATTTCAAATTTTATTGAAACACTTGCATGCTATTTTGGGGAATTTCTTTTATCATTATAAATGAATGTGTTGCTGTTCTGTATTAACATAATCTCAGCAAGCCATATGACCCAATTAGAAGTTGAAATTACTTGACCAATCCTAGATGGAAGTTTTAAAATTCACCTTTACGCATGTTAGATGAGGACTCGATATTGGCACATTGCAAGTGGCCAGGAATAGTTACGTCAAGGGATATGACTGCACCGGTTGGCATGCACCTTACAGATTTTGTCCAAGTTATTATTGAATTCAATACGGAGTTCCTTTTTGATGGTGACTTATAACACACATATGATCTAAACAGATACCATTGAGGATTTCCTGAAAAATGTTTTTGCCTCCTTCCCCTTAAGGTTTTGTGTTTATCGAAGTAGTACAAGTAAGTATTGGGTAACCAAATACTAATATTTCTTTGCTTGTAGGAGGTCATTTGAGGGAAGACCATGCATATTACTTATTAATGACTTCAGTGTTGTTTGTGTGCTGATTGGGAGATGTCATCCGAAACAAGCAAAATCAAAATCAACCCTAGAATTTTCACTTGAATTGTTTGAGACATTTTTAAATTTCTTAGATGCTTACCAGAAGAAGATGTTAACTTCGCACCCTCTATATGATATGTATTGAAGTTCAGTCTGCTTTCCATGACCTTTTATTGGTTCATTCCTAAATGAAATCTGAGCATAGTGGAATCCTTTTTGGAGGGACTGGTAGGTTTTTGGGCTGCCTGCCAGATTGCTTTTATTTTTAAAATAATTTTTCATGGGATGTGGACATTGCAGGCTGGCTAGCATTTTATTATCCGTTTAAGTTGCCCTTGAGAAGGTGGTAATGAGCTGCTGCCTTGAACTGCTACAGTCCACGTAATGTAGGTTGACCCACAATGCCCTGAGGGAGGGAATTCCAGAATGTTGACTCAGTGACAGTGAACAGCTTAGAGGGAATCTTGCAGGTGGTGGTGTTCCAATGTATCTGCTGTCCTTGTCCTTCTAGATGGAAGTGATTGTGCTGTCTTAATGACCTTTGGTGAATTTCTGCAGTCCATCTTGTAAATAGTACTGGGCATCTGTGATGGAGGGAATGGAAGCCTGTGGTTGTGGTGGCAATCAAGTGGGCTGCTTTGTCCTGTATGCTGTCAAGCTTTTTGAGTATTGTTGGAGCTGCACTTATCCAGGCAAGTAGGGAGTATTCCATCATTCACCTAACTTGTGCCTTGTAGATGATATGTATTTGGGAGTCAGGTGTGAGTTACCTGCTCTTGTAGCCACTATGTTTATGTGCTCAGTCAATCCTGGATGGGTTGAGTGTTTTGAAGAGGTGATAAAGAAGATTGATGAAAGCAGAGTGGTAGATGTTGTCTATATGGACTTCAGCAAAGCAATCAATGAGGTTCTGCTTGGTAGACTGGTTAGTAAGGTTAGATCACATAAGATACAGGCAGACCAGACCAATTGGATGCAAAGTTGGCTTGAAGGTAGGAGCCAGAGGTCGTGGTACAGGGTTGCTTTTCAAGCTGGAGGCCTGTGATCAGTGTGCCACGAGGATCAGTATTGGGTCCACAGCTTTTCATCATTTATATAAGTGATTTGAATGTGAATGTAGGAGGCATGGTTAATAAATTTGCAGATGACACCAAAATAGATGGTGTAATGGAGAGAGAGGATGATATTTTTTAAGAGTAGAACTGGACCTTGATCGGTTATGCCAATGGGTTGAAGAGTGGCAGATGGAGTTTAGATAAATGTGAAGTGTTGCATTTTGGTAGGGCTTGTACTGTGAATGGTAGGGCCCTGGGAAGTTTTGCGAACAGAGACCTTGGGGTGCAGAGGTATAGTTTCTTGAAAATTGAGTCACAGGTAGACAGGGTGGTGAAGAGTGTTTGGCATACTTGCCTTGATTGGTTAGAACATTTAGTGAAGGAGTTGGGTTGTCATTTTTTGGCTGTACAGGACATTAGTGAGCCCACTTGTAGAATACTGCATACACTGCTGGTCGCCCATCTATAGGAATTATGTTGAATTTAAGAGGATGCAGAAAAGATTTACAAGCATTTTGCCAGGACTGGAGGGTTTGAGTTTCAGGGAGAGGCTGAATAGGCTGGGGCTATTTTTCCTGGAGCGTTGGAGGCTGAGGGGTGACCTGATAGAGTTTTATAAAATTCTGAGGGACATGAATAGGGTGAATAGCCAAGGTGTCTCTGCTAGGATGGGGAGTAGAAAACGAATGCGTTTGAGTTTAAGGTGAGAGGGGAAAGATTTAAATAGGACCTGAGGGGTAACCTTTTCATGCAGAGCATGGAGCATGCCATGGAAAGAGCTGCCAGAGGAAGTGGTGGAGGTGGACACGGTTACAACATTTAAAAGGCATCTGGATGGATGCATGAATAGGAAGGTGTTAGAGGGATATGAACTAAAAGCTGGCAGATGGGATGAAGTCAGATTGGGATGTCCGATTGTCGTGGATGAATTGGACTAAAGGGTCTGTTTCTCTGCTGTTTGAATCATCATTGTCACCTCTTCAAAAAAAAACTCAACTTAGTGAGACGTGATTCCCCATGCAAAAAGCCATGTTGACAATCCCCTAATTAGACCTTGTCTTGCCAAATGCTGCTCCTGGAATCCCCTCCAACAACTTAATTACCACTGATTAAGGGTCACTGGTCTACAGTTCCCTGGCTTTTCTTTACAGCTTTTATTAAGTAATGATGTCTCATTATCCAACCTCTAGTCTTCCGGCATCTCACCCGTGGGTGTCAATGAAACAAATATCTCAGCAAGGGGCCCAGTAAGCTCTTCCCTAGCTTCCCACACAGTTCTAGGAAATATGACATCAGGTCCTGGGGAAGTGTCTACCTTTATGTATTTTAAGACTTCCAGCACTACCTCTTCTGTAATATGAGCTCTTCTCAAGATCTCACTATTAAGTTCCCCAAGTTCCATGTCCATTCCACAGAAAAACGGATACAAGATATTCATTTAGTATCTCACCCATCTTTTGTGGCTCCACACATAGCCCCATTGATATTGCATTTCCAGAGTATTACTTTTGTGTTATTGATAGAGATGAAATAATTACTGATCATGTTTGGATTGGAACAGCATAAATGTTTGTCGTATCGGCAAAACACATTTAGCAGGGATAGTTAATGGTGAATTTTATAACTTAGTGCTAGTAGCTTATAGCATAACTATTTTAATTCACTTCCAGCTTTTAACACTCAAGTTAGCAGAAATCAGGAAACAGTCAGAGAATTGGTTACATGGTAAAAATTTGGATGTAGGTTTGCTTGCTGAGTTGGAAGGTTTCTTTTCAGGTGTTTCGTCACCATATTAGGTAACATCTTCCGTGAACCTCCGAATGAAGCACTGGTGGTGTAGCCTGCTTTCTCTTTATATGTTTGGGTTTCCTTGGGTTAGTGACGTGATTTCCTATGGTGATGTCATTTCCTGTTCTTTTTCTTAGGGGATGGTAAATGGGATCTAAGTCAATGTGTTTGTTGAGAGAGTTTTGGTTGGAATGCCATGCTTCTAGGAATTTTCGTGCATGTCTCTGTTTGGCTTGTCCTAGGATGGATGTGTTGTCCCAGTCAAAGTGGTGTCCTTTCTCATCTTTATGTAAGGATACTAGTGTGAGTGGGTCATGTCTTTTTGTGGCTAATTGATCATGCATTCTGGTGGCTAGTATGGTGACAAAACGTCTGAAAACGAACCTTCCAGCTCAGCGAGCAAACCTACATCCAGAACCTCAACCTGAGCGACAAATCTTCTCAAAACTTGCTAATGGTAAATATTTGTCTTCTGTGCTAATGTGTGCATCCTATTCTCACAAGGTAGTATCCCCCATTCACCCCTCTCAAAATGTCTGTCCCCAAGGACTGCTTCATAGCTTTCTTGAACCACTTCTATTGTAATTCATTAAAGATCACTCTGTACATATAAAATTTGATAATTTGAGTGGCCTCCTGGTGTCATTGTTTTCTCCCCCATTAGCTGTCTAGAGTATTTCCTATAACCTCTGAAAGCCTGAACCAATCTCTGCAGATCCAGCAAGGTGTGCAAACCTTGTGGCAAGACCTCTACTTTACAAAGATTCAGTTTGGATATGGTCTCCAGACTGTGTTTTGCCCAGCCCTAATCACTAAGATGTTTGAACTTTTGTGTTTGCTTCAGCAAATACTCAGCTGGTGTTAATACAGGAACATAATAGGGCAAAAGTAGAAACTCCGGCCAAGAGATATTAGGAGAACTGAAATGAAGCTTGGTCAGAAAGGTACAAAGAGATTATGATGGTACAGAGTCATGTTTTAAAGGAATGTGGTGAAAACATTAAGAAGAAATTCCATTGCTGATTGCCTAGACAATTAAAGCCAATGGTTGGGTGAGGAGAGTTGGAGATTTACAAGAGACAAAAGTTGGAAGAAATCTGGGTGGTACTTTCGTTGAGTGTATTTAATTCACTTAAAGTTTGACCAAAACAGCAGTACACCTTATGTGAAAAGGAAAGATAATGACACCCGGAAGAAGTAGTTGTTGCCACAACTTAAGTACATCAATAGTTGGTTACTCTTTCACATAATCATAGGAAATTAGAATTTTAAAATTTAGCAATTCCAAGGCAGTTAATGTGTATGGTAAGAAAACAATTTCTATGTAAGCCAGACTTCGGTCAACAAAGAAGAGGGAGCTCTGTTCATTCACATCCTCATGGATTACCTGAAATATAAGAAAATATCATGGTGTTTGCTGGATTTGACCATGGATTACCGTCCACATTTTAGTAATGTTGGAAGATCTGAAGGTTGCAATTTTCATCTGCAAAAGCACAAACAAGTAATAGATTGGTAATTCATTCTGCACTTAGTCTAATTTTCTTTTCTAGTTTCTCCTTTTAGACTTAAAGAATTTTAGCATTAAGCATTTGAGCTGAAATACTGCATGATTTTATTTTGGCAAATTTATATAATAAACATTGTCAATTTATAGAAAACTTGAAGTGGCTTACCAGTCCTGTCAGAAAAGATTGCATGCAAATGATAATTACAGTGCATTTTTCTCTGGCCTGTCCAAAGCTTGCATCACATCAGAGCTGTTTCACATGATTCTCTGTTTTGTCTCTGCATTTCCAAACTCTCCTATGTGACACCTTTTCAGTAAAAGGTGTTTTATTGAGGAATGTAAAAAGGTCTGAAATTAGTTAATGAATTTGATATGGTTCTGGCCTGTGTAAGATTTCTAAGCACATAAAGACCCAGGGTCAGAAATTTTGCCATACCTAAGGAAGCACTTTGTATAATGTTGCCACTTCATCTACTTATTCATATTTGCACCAATGGAAACACCTGGCTGTTCTAAGTTTCAAAAAGTTTGGTCATCTTAAAATAATTTGACTCTTAAGAGGTGATCCCTGTAGATGTTGAATCTCTCATATGATTACTTTATAGTTTCTTTTTAACATGGTTTATGTTTTGAATTTAAGCAGTGAATTTATTTTCTTTAACTTATCTATACGTTCAATTTCAGATCTGCTTGTTGATATGTTAGGAGTGTTGGCGAGCTACAACATAACTGTCCGCGAGCTGAAACTACTGGTTAGCAAAGTGCAAGGAGAGAAACAACAATGGGTAACATTTGTTGTACTTTATAATTAATAAAAATTGTGAAAAGTTGAAACCCTGATGTTGCTGCAGAAAAAAATGACATTTTACGTACTGGAAAATAAAAATTGCAATGCATTCAATGGAGCTAGAAATATTCCTGAAGCTGTGGTCTAAATCCACAATATAAAGATACAAAGTAATTTATTTAGGGTACTGGTTTGATTCTAATGTCCATTAAATATCATTCAAAATGCATATTAGAATTCTATGTTGAATAAATTGAGAAAAATTACCTTTTTGATTATATTTATTACTAAGGTTCCTCAATCCATGAGTGTAGGTGGAATCATTTAAAAAAAAAAGACCTTTTTTGAGTAATTTTTATTTAAAACTATTTTCTTGACAGCCTCCTCATGCAGTGAAATTATTGACCATATTCAGACAGGTGCCACAGAAACTTAGTCCTGATGCTTTCTTCAGCTTCCCTGGGAAGAGTGCTGCCGTGAGTATTAACTCAGTTCTGGGTAAATGTCCTGTTTTTAAAAAGGTTTTATGTTTATATTTGAAAGCTGTTCACCTATTAGAATGGAAATTGGAATGTTACAAAACTCTACTCATTTTATAAGTAAGTATACTTTTTTGTTCTGAAAATTATTTAGGTTAGAATTTATATCATGATTTTAAAAGGATCAACAGCTAAGATGAGCATTGAAGTTGTTCTGTCAAATGTTTGTTTTCTTATTCTGCTAAAAATGAAATGTAAGTTATGACAAAGCTTTGTTATGGTTCAACACCTATATGGTCAATTTATATCCATTATGGTGTGGTGTCAAAGATCGTCAGTCAAGCTGTACTGTGATTTTTTTTTTCAATAATTTTATTTTTGCTCAAGTCTTTGGGAAGAGTAGACTTTTCATTTGGGGGAAAAATTTAAGCAAAAAAAGTAAATTCCCACTGTTTGCAGGTGACACATTATGGAACACCTTAAATAGCAAAAACCTTACACTGCCAAATTGCTAGGTTCATACTATCCAAAGTTTAGATATCTTTTTTACCATGCAGTACAAACTAAAATTCAAAAATTCACAGAAAGCAATTAGTTTATTAAGATTTTCTACTGGAGAAATAATATAATAAATTAAGAAAAGAAGGAAGAAAAGTTACTTGGAGCTTTACTGGTTTAGGGTGGCGTACGTTCACCTTCGGTTTCACAACTTCCTCCTTCTGTAAAAACAGTATCTGACGAGCAGAAAATAGCTAATGTTGGAGCAAGTTATTTCCAAAAAGAAATGTCCAAACATGCCAATTCTTGAAGTGGAGTCAATATTATAAGGGGCAAAAAAGTCCCATTAATCACACAAGTGAATCGACGATCTTGTTTTGCTGATGAATGTGAGGGATTATTAATTGACTTCATTAAACATCTATAATATGGCTGTTAAGGCACTTGCAGAGCACACTCTCCAATTCTAGAAATACTGTGCAGTTCAGCTACATTGTGGCATCCATTTCCAAGATTTTTCTTGGTGCATTTTAATTTTTTTTTGACATTTTTGACTCCTTAAAAGTTGAGAAGTGAACATTGAATCTGTGATTTGTGATATGATACACGAAATGCTTCACACAGGTAAGCAAATTCACAATGGACAATTCAATTTTACTGGATTTCGATTTAAGAACTTGGTTAAAATGTTTCAGTAGTTCTAAAAATATTTTCTTTTTTACTTTTTATTTGGAACGTGGTAACTGTACTGCCATTAATATATTTTCTGACTGTAAGAGTAAAATGTAAAGAAGTGCTTTAATTCATTATTGTGAATAGATTCATTATGTTGTTATAATGATGCACTGCTTAACTGCTGTCTTGAAATACAGGCGGTTCTCCTATAACACAAGTTTCGTAAACGCGATTTGGATGTAATGTGACTGGTGCATTGGGGAGCTTTTTTTTTTTGAAACATAACTCCCATTGGCTAGGACACAATTCCATCCCTGGTTACCTAGCTGTTTACTTCAGGTCAAGCAAAAGTGGTTGGATAACCAAATTTTTTCTGACCTTAACATTGATGTTTTTGAGGATGTTTTTAGAAATTATTGCAGAGAAAATGTTTTTGATTTCAAAATTCTCCTCATTCTGGACAATGCACCAAGCCTTCCTTCCACAATCGGTGAGCTTTCTGAAAACAAAGTGCTATTTCTATCTACAAACACAACCTTTCTCATTTCAACCTATGGACCAGAGTTATTATCTGAAAGCTTATTATTTAAGATGCAAATGCAGGAAGCTGATTGCAGCTACTGAGGGGGGTAATGATAATCGTTTTAAAAATGCTTGGAGTAACCACCTGACTGAGTACTATGCTCCTTTTTTCAGTTTTTCAGCTATACTATAGTGACCCCGAGTGCTTATGTGCCCCATAATCTGAAGTGTGAGCTCCTCAACTGGTGCAACTCTTGCATATCAGGTTATACATAACAGGAGATGAGAAACCTCCAAAGATTTTACATTTTACATATAAATTGAAAACATTTCATGAATTTATTTCTTAGCCATATTTATCTTATTACATTAGTTCCTCACTTGGGATATTTGCAGATAAATTGTTGGCCCTTATTTCATGGGGGTTGGAATGCAAGAGTAGTGAAGTCTTAATACAACTATACAAGATGCTGGTGAGGCAGCATTTGGATTACAATGAGCAGTTTTGATTCCCTTACTAAAATAAGGTCACAGGAAATTTAAATATTAAATCATGAAAGTAACCAAGATACAGCAAAAGGAGTGATCTTTGTGTACAAATTTAACTGTGGAAGCTTGCATTAAATTAAATATAGTTTACTTTTGCAAAAGTGTGGAAGCAATTAATGCGCTATGCATGAGAGTCAGTGAATTAGTTGTACTCTTATGATTTCTAAAATGGGTGTACCTGCTATAATTAAGAAAAAAACCCGTAAGAAATAGGAACAGGCATAGGCCATTCAGCCACTTGAGCCTGCTCTGCCATTCAATCGAATCATCCTCACAGTTACTTTCCTGCCCTTTCCCTGTCACCCTTTATTCTTAATTCATTCCTTCTTTTTAGGGATGTGGTATCTCTGATAAGGCCAACGATTGTTGCCCATTTTCACATTGCCTTTGATCTATGTGGCATGCTGGGCCATTTCTGTGGGTGTTTAAGAGTCCACCACTGTGGATCTGAGGATGCATATAGGCAGGATCAGAAAAGCGTGGCAAATTTTATTCATTAAAGACAGATGATGAATTTAAGCAGAAAGCTTATCTTCTGTCATACTTGTTAATTTACCTGCTGATTGAGGGGCAACAAAAATTGGTCCCTTTCTCTTCTGTTTGCCTGAAGAATAGTGTATGGCAACGAGTATCTGAGGAGGAACAAAAATATTGGAAAATATCATATTTTTACTGGAATGGTTTTGTTTTTCAGGCAATAGCTCTGCCTCCAATTGCTAAGTGGCCCTATCAGAATGGCTTCACTTTTCACACATGGCTCCGAATGGATCCTTTGAACAATATCAATGTGGATAAAGACAAGCCTTATTTATATTGGTAAGTGTATTACAAGGTTGTTTTTCTAGAATTCTGATGGTGTCTCTTTGGTGTATATTCAGGAATGAGAAAACAATTATAAAAGCCATGAGTCTGTACATCTCTGTGAATTGCTCGATCAGTTAATGAAATCTGTAGTACTGAAATTTATTTGTTTACGTACCCATCATGGAGTGCTTTTCTGCACATGGCTTGACTTAAGGCTGTGGTGAAAACTGTCAAAATGTGACCAATGAGAAAGGAGATGTGGACATGATATTTAAAAATAAGGTTCAAACGTCTGAACTGTTTGCAGTTGGGTTGACACCAACTCTGAGGAAGTGAGGACTGCAGATGCTGGAGATCAGAGTGATTGTGTGGTGCCGGAAAAGATCAGTAGGTCAGACAGCGTCCGAGGAGCAGGAAAATCAATATTTCGGGCATAAGCCCTTCATCAGGAATGAGGCTTGTGGGCTGGGGGGGCTAAGAGATAAATGGGGAGGACAATGGAAGGAAGGTAGCTGAGAATGCAATGACTCTGATCTCCAGCATCTGCAGTCCTCACTTTTCCCTGGTTGGTTTTTACCTCCCCCTGCTCCACCCCCTCCCATCTATCTCTCAGTCCCTTTACCCACAAACGTAATTTCTGATGGAGGGCTTATGTCTGAAACATCAATTCTCCTGCTCCTTGGATGCTGCCTGACCTGCTGTGCTTTTTCAACACCACACTCTTGACTCTGATCCCCAGTATCTGCAGTCCTCACTTTATCATAAGTTGTAACCCTTGATTTCTTACTCATTAAAATCTGTCTATTTCAGCCAAAAATATACTAATGACCCAGCTGAGATTAAGTCTGGTAAATATTTCCACAGATTTATTTGAGTGAAAAAGTTACCCCATATCTCTCTGTCTTGTGGGTGGCCCCATACTCTGAGATTCTGCCCTCTGGTCCAAGAATCTCCCACAATGGAAAATCCCCTCTCTGCAAGTATCTTGTGAAACACCCCAAGGATCTTCTGTTTTTAAAATAAGGCCTTTTTTCATTATTTTAAACGAATACAGGTCCAAGCTATTTAACCTCTCCCAAACACTGAAGCAACCTAGTGAACCTTCTCTGGGCTGTTTTCGTTGGATGTATATCTCCCCTTCAGTAAAGGAACCAAAACTGTTCATTGTATTTCAGGTGTGGTCGGACGGGTACCATGCACAATTTACCTAGCCCTCCCTAGTTTTATATTGTATTCCCATTGAAATAAAGGCTGACATTCCATTTGTCGTAACTGATCCCTGCTGAATTTGTATGCCATCCCTTGGCAATTCATGCATGAGGATCCCCAAATCCCTCTGTGCTGCAACTTTCTGCAGTCTTTCTCCATTTAAATAATATTGATCTGTTATATTCAACTTGCGAAAGTGCATATTATCACACTTCCAACATTTGTATTTCATCTGCCAAGTTTTTGCACACTCACTCAATCCTGCCTTCCCACTTATTTTTCTGTGATCTGCAAACTTTGCAACAATGCATTCAATGACCCTATCCAAGTCACTAATCTATATTAAATATTGTAATGACCCCATTATTCATTCCTGTGGCACTAGACTAGTCACATGTTGCCATCCCTGAATTATCCTGATGAAGGGCTTTTGCCTGAAACATCAATTTTCCTGCTCCTCGGATGCTGCCTGAATTGCTGTGCTTTTCTAGCACCACTCTAATCCAGATCCTGAATATGCCCCCTTTATCCCACTGATGTATTAGTTATTAATCTTCAATTCATGCTAACATACCACCTTCAGACTATGGGCTTTTATTAAGTAGCCTAATGTGTGGTACCTTATCAAACACCTTGTTAAGAAGCAGCAACGCATTTATCCGGTATAGTTAAATGCTAATAATTAATGTTAATGGAACGAATTTAAGCTCTAACTGAAGCAGAATCATGCTCATATACAGATACTCGTGGGAAAATACATCAAAATGGAGGACAGAGTTCATGGAGTAATGTTATTCAATTCATTGTTGAGTCCAGAAGCGTGATGAAGCCCTTATGCAGAAAGTGAGATGTTGTTTTACCTCGTTTTGCTTTGGATTTCGCAGGAACTTTGCTGTAGGCCTACCAGAGAAATCCTTTTTCAAGGAAGGAAAGTCTGACTATAGAGGGAATACACTGAAGGTTTACCAGACTGATACCTGGGATGGCAGTATAGATGTTTGACAACAGCCTGCATTTAATTTGGAATATATTCACTGAAACTTTGAAGAATTAGTGGAGGAGAGCTCATAGAAACATGAAGTTCTAACAGGATTAGACTGCATAACCCACAGGAAGATGTTCCTGATGACCAGGGTGTCCAGAACCAGTGCTCACATGTAAGGATATGGGATGGGCCACTTAGGACTGAGCTGTTTCACCCAAAGAATGGTGAACTTGTGAAACTCCCTGCCACTGAAAGTGATTGAGGCCAAAACATTGAATGTTTTCAAGAAAGCTATAGATTCAGGTCTAAAGTGATTAAAGAATTTGAGGAGAAAGCAGGAGCGGGATACTGAGATAATTAGCTATGATTATGTTGAATGGCAGAGCAGGCTCTGAGGGCAGAATGGCCTACTTCTAATTTCTATGTTCCTAAATGTGAGCATGTGAACAAAATGATGCTTTGACATCTCAAGTGATTGGAAGGTTGGGGTTGTGCTTGTGCCTAAACAGAAGTATTTTGCAAAGTGGTCATCCAGTCTTCGTTTGGTTCTTTGATCTAGAAGAAATTGCATTGTGAGCAACAAATACAGTAGACTAGATTTAATGAGGTTCAAATAAGTTGATGCATCACTTTGAAGGAACGTTTAGGACTTGGGCAGTGAGAAGGGAGTGAGGAATAAATGAGCAAGTGCTACACCCCCAGTGATTGCAAAAGAAGGTGATTTGAAAGGGGGATGAGATATTGTGGAGGGAATGGTCACTTTGGAATACTGACAGGGAAAGGGAGGAGAGCATGTGTATAATGGTGATATCAGGTTGGAGGTGGTGGAAACAGTAGAGGATGATTCTTTGAAAATGGAGAGGGGTGGATTGTGGGATTGAAGGAGAAGGCAGGAAGTACCTTATTGTGGTTCTGGGAGCAATGAGCAAGTACTTCATGCTAAAACTGTGAAGGTGGTGTTGTAATGTATTTTGTCATTTGAGAAAGATACTTTTCTCAGACCACTGTAACTTTAAGAAAGCCTATATTGCAAAGTTAGAAGTTATTTTTCAATTTCAGATGTGCAATGCTGTTCTCAATGCACATGTTAGTCTGGGTGTGCTGTCTCAAAGTTCAGAAATTTTAAGGAACAGAATTAGATTTCTGTGAAATTTGCTAGAGAAGTTGGAATAATGTTTGGTAGGTTGCATAGAGTTAAGAAGATTGAAGAATTTTGAAAGCTTCAGGTGTTGCTAATGGATGAAGTTAAAAATATTTTTGTCATAAACAATATTTGCAGGCAGATTGTTATAAATTAAAAGTCAAATAACTTGAGTGTGTACACTGTGACTGCAGAAAATAATGTACCAGTAGGTGGCGCTTATAACAAATTAATAACTTTAAATGTATTTGCTAATAGGAAAGACCAAAGTATAAGTGATTATAAATACTTCATGTTTGAGAATGAATTTTCTCCATTTTTGTCTGTTGAAGCCTGCAAACAAATTTTAATATTCCTAGAGACAAAGGGCCAGCTCAATCTCTGGTGATTTGCTATTATTAAGTTAAAAATCACACAACATCAGGTTATAGTCCAACAGATTTAATTGGAAGCACACTAGCTTTTGGAGCACCACTCCTTCATCAGGTAATTGTGGAGGGCACAAATCTAAGGCACAGAATTTATAGCAAAAATTTAGTGTGATGTAACTGAAATTATACATTGAAAAATACCTTGATTGTCTGTTGAGTCTTTCATCTGTTCGAATACCATGATAGTTTTACTTCTTTCATGTGTAAATCACACTTTTTTTTAGTAAGTTGCATTCTCAGCTTAGCTGTAACAATGGGTGTTAGCTAGACAATATGTTGAAGGTGTAAGGCCCCGTGTCCTCTGCCTATGCCATGATGTTTAGATTGATTCCAATCTAAAAAGTGACATCAGAGTTTTACATGAATCCATGCAGTTTTTGAGTTCAGAGTTCTAAGAATGCAACTTTTATATAAAAAAAGGTTTTGTGATTTACACCTGAAAGAAGTGAAACTATCATGGCATTCGAACAGATGAAAGACTCCGCAGACAATCAAGGTATTTTTCAATGTATAATTTCAGTTACATCACACTGTAAATTTTTTCTATAAATTCTGTGCCTTAGATTTGTGTCCTCCACAATCACCTGATGAAGGGCGGTGCTCCGAAAGCTAGTGTGCTTCCAATTAAACCTGTTGGACTATAATCTGGTGTTGTGATTTTTAACTTTGTACATCCCAGTCCAACACTGACATCTCCAAATCATGCTATTATTGATGTATTGATATAAGTATGTAATCATAAGTTAGATATTTTTCTAGTTTTATAATTTAACGGCAGGTAAATGGGATTGGGGGAGACATCTGTTTGAGAAACTGATGAGCAACACTGAAGTAAAGGTTCAGTTGCCATTATCCTGGAGGACTCCATTTAGATTCTTACTGTCGAAGTAACATGCAACCACCTTTATTGTTCTTGTCAGAATGTACTATTTCACATTCAACCATGTTGAAATCCATTTGGCAGTTGCATGCCCAATTTTGAAACTTATTAATGGATTGTAAGTTATTTCAATCCTCCTTGTTGACAAGTACAACCAAATCCTCCCCACCACTATGCACGTAGCGACCCACTCCAAGTTTGCTGTCATTTGCAATGTAGAAGTTGACTTTTGATCTGAAATCTAGATTGTTGATATTATTTTGAAACATAGTGGTGCAACCCAAATTCTTATGGGGATAATGCATTTACCTTGATCCCTACAATCTGCTTTCAGCCTTGAGATCAACTAGCTATTCATTCTGCTACTTGTCCTCTCATGCTATATTTTTTGTCCTTATTCGTTAATCTGTTATTTGATACTTTATCAGAGGTAAGTAGTGAGGGCTAGTAATTAGTACTGCTTTCTTCCACTTCTTCGAATTGTAGGATGAAATATGCCCAGGTTACTGATAATAGGTATTTCATCAAGGTACGAAACTGCATTAAATGTTCAATGAGTCTAGCAAAATTGGCTTAGGATCAATGTAGTTGGGTTTTCTGCTCAGTGATGAAAGTTCTCAAAAATAAAGAGAGGCATGGTGGTTCAGTGCTTAGAACTGCTGTCTCGAGGCATCAGGGTCCCAGGTTCGATTCCACCCTCTGGCAATTGTGTGGAATTTGTGCATTCTCCCCATGCCTGCATGGATTTCCTCTGGGTGCTCCGATTTTCTCCTATAGTCCAAAGTCCAGAGGTATGCACGTTAAGTAGATTTGCCATGCTAAATTGTCAATAGTGTCCAAACTTGTGCAGCCCAGGTAGATTAGCCATGAAAAATGCAGTGTTATAGGGATAAATTAGTGGGGTGGGTCGGTGTCGACTCAGTGGATCGAATGGCTTGCTCCCCAACTAAAGATTCCTCGATTCTATGAAAAATATGTCAAATATCATCTTGAAGTTCGATGTATAGATTCAAAGAGTTGTACAGCATGGAAACATATCCTTCGATCCAACTCATCCATGCTGACAACATCCGAAATTTATCTAGTCCTAGTTACCAGTATTTGACCCATATCCCTATTCGTGTACTTATCCAGATGCCTTTTAAATTCTGTAATTGTACCAGTCCCTACCACACCCTCTGGCAGCTCACTCCATGCACGCACTATCCTCTGCTTGGAGAAGTTTCCCCTTAGGTCTCTTTTATATCTTTTTGCTCTCACCTTAAACCCAAGCCCTCTAGTTTTGGACTCCTCTACACTGGGGAAAAGATCTGCTATTCATGATTTAATAAACTTCAAAAGGTCATTCCTCAGCTCCCAACTCTCCAGGGAAAATGGCTCCAGTCTGTTCAGCCTGTCCCTCTAGTTCCAACCCTCCAAGGGCGGCATGGTGGCACAGTGGTTAGCACTGCTGCCTCACAGCGCTAGAGACCGGGGTTCAATTCCCGCCTCAGGTAACTGTCTGTGTGGAGTTTGCACCTTCTCCCCGTGTCTGCGTGGGTTTCTTCTGGGCACACCGGTTTCCTCCCACAATCCAAAAATGTGCAGGTTAGCTGAATTGGCCATGCTAAATTGCCCGCAGTGTTAGGTGAAGGGGTAAATGTAGGGGAATGGTTCTGGGTAGGTTGCTGTTTGGAGGGTTGGTGTGGATTTGTTGGGCCGAAGGGCCTGTTTCCACACTAAGTAATCTAAAAACCCCGGCAGTGTCCTTGTAGGTCTTTTCTGCACCCGTTCACGTTTAACAACGTCTTTCCATAGCAGGGAGACCAGAATTGGATGCAGTATTGCAAAACTGGTCTAACCAATGTCCTGTACAGCCGCGACATGACATCCTTACTCTTATACTCCATTCATTGACCAATAAAGGCTAGTGTACCAAAGGCCACCTTCACTAATCTGTCTACTTGTGATCAAAGTTTGTGAGAAGATTTGTAGCTCGGGTGCTCGTTGTTGTGGTTCTGTTCGCTGAGCTGGGAATTTGTGTTGCAGACGTTTCGTCCCCTGTCTAGGTGACATCCTCTGTGCTTGGGAGCCTCCTGTGACTTGTGACTCCATCTTCAAGGAATTATGAACTTGCACCCCAAAATCTATTTGTTTGGCAAACCTCCCCAAAGCCCTTAGTAGCTAAGTACTGACTTGCCTTGCCAAAGTGCAACGCCTTACATTTTAATAATATTCATGGACATTATATATGATCCCTTAGTTTGGAATACTTGATTATTGCACGAGTAAAAAAACTTGGTATGAATATTTTTTCTTTAATTGGTATAGTTTTTATTTTATTTTACAGTCACGCTGTTCATAAGTTATCTTCTGACATGGGCAAACAAGCAATTCTCTGTTAACTTTACAACTGCAGTTCTATTATGGAATACAGGATTTTGTTTTATTTCCCACAGTCTCCAAGAAAATGTACAAACTTGCTCTTATTTCTGATTACTCACCCAGGTTAGGAGTATTAATATGGATGATAACCAGTAATAATTTGCACCACCATATTCTCTGAACAGGACTCTGGCAAATAATCATGTTGCACCACAAGGTTTTTTGAAAAATTGGTTTCTGTTTTGGAGTTAATCTAAATTTTGTTTTGCTCGGATAATAGGAAAATAGGTTATGGCTGACATGACAGACATTTGTGACGAATGCAAGGGCATTCTCGGATAATATATGACAGTTTATCAGATTTAATGGTAAGTGGTCTTAGGTGGTACAGAATAGCAGAAGAAAATAGGCTGCATAATTTCAATATCCAATTTGGAATGGTAAAAGTTTTCAGAAAGATAGAGTAAATAAATTATCATTTTCAACCCAACATTTTCCAAACTCTCTTCTATTAAGCCTCCATTTTAACACTTGAAGATGAACATAATTCCAGACACCAACAAAAACAAAATCAAGTTCATATTCGTTATACAATTATTACCATTCACAAAGTTCAGCAATAGCAAATCATTTAAATAAGCAAATCTGTGTTTTTAAAAGTACTTTGCAAAACATATTATTTAAATCTTCACCAATCATTACTTCATCTGAATCTCTCCAGCTTTTAGGTCTATGCTGAGATCCTTTTGGGGAAGAATGACCATAATATGGTACAATTCTTCATTTAGATCTATTAATGTATTGATATGGATACAGAGCTAGTCGGCAGACAGGAAGCAGGGAGTTAGAATAAATAGGTCCTTTTCAGAGTGGCAGGCAGTAACGAGTGGGGTGCTGCAGGGTTCGGTGCTGGGATCCCAGCTATTCACATGATACATTAATGATTTGGATGAAGGAATTGAATGCCATGTATCCAAATTTGCAGATGACTGAGCTGGGTGGCAGTATGTGCTGTGAGGAGGATGCTAAGAGGTTGCTGAGTGAATTGGACAGACTGGCTGAGTGTGCAAATACTTGGCAAATGCAATATAATGTGGATAAATGTGAAGGTATCCATTTTGGTTGCAAAAACAAAGGCAGATTATTATTTGAGTGGTGGCGATTTAGAAAAAGTGGGGGGGGGGGGGGGGGGGCGGTGAAACAAGACCCGAGTGTCATAGTAGAACAATTGTTGAAGGTTGGCGTGCAATGAGGAAAGCTATTGGCATGCTGGCCTTCAGAGGGAGAGAATTTTGAGTTACCAGAGTAAAGGTGTCTTTTTGCAGTTTGCAGGGCCTTGGTGAGGCCACACCTTGAGTATTGTGTGCAGGTTTGGCCTCCTCGTCTGAAGAAGGACAATCTTGCTATTGAGGGAATTGAACAAAGGTTCACCAGACTGACTCCCGTGATGGCAGAACTGACATATGAGGAAAGACTGGAGTGACTGGGGCTTGTACTTGTTGGAATTTAGAAGAATTAGCGGGGCTCTCATAGAGACGCACACAATCCTGATGGGATTGGACAGGCTAAATGCAGGAGGAATGTTCCCGATATTGGCGCTGGGTGTCACAGTCTAAGTGTAAGGGGTAAGCTATTTAAGACTGAGATGAGGAAAATTTCTTCACTCAAAGTTGTGAACCTGTGGAATTCTCTCCCACAGGAAGCTGTTGGGGCAAGTTCATTAGATATTTTCGAGGGGGAGCTGGATGTGGCCCTTGTGGCTAAAGGGATCAAGGGATATGGAGAGAAAGGGGAAATTGGATGCTGAGATTGCATGATGAGCTATGATCATGTTGAATTGTGGTGTAGATGTGAAGGGTTGAATGGCATACTCCTGCACCTATTTTTCAGTACTTCTATGCCAGGTAGCAGGAGAATTGCAGGTTGAGAGTCTTGAAGTTGGAGCCCAGGTCAAACCCCTGACCTTTTTTGCCCGAAACGTCGATTTTTCCTGCTCCTCGGATGCTGCCTGAACTGCTGTGCTTTTCCAGCACCACTCTAATCCAGCCCAGGTCAATCAGCAGCTCCAAAGTAAAGAAGTTAGATTCAGACTTGCTGAAACTCAACAGTGAAGACCTTGCTTCTGGGTTTATGGTTGGAACCAGGATTTAGGACTTGAAGTACCCATCAGCTGGAGCCTCTGCCTGGAGAGAGAATGAGAGACCAGTAAGACAAAATACCATGTCGGTCTCTGTGCCAGTATGGGGTGTATTCTTGTCTGCACAATTTGACAATTGTTGCTTTAACTCTGTTGTGTCATGCTCTTTGTGGAACCTGGTATTCCATTCCCACTCTGTATACTTGATAGTTTATGCTGAAGTTGTCTCCTTTTAATTTTAGGAAGCACAAAATATGACTGAATTAAGGAGATATAGCAGTATATTCAAACTTGCTGTGGAAAACAAATTACACATTTGTATTTATACTGACAGACTTTTAGATATGATATAGAATCCCTACAGTGTGGAAACAGACCCTTCGGCCCCAGAAGTCCACACCAACACTCTGAAGAGTAACCCCCACCCTTGCACCCATTGCCCTATGTTTATCCCAGACTAATACACCTAACCTATACATCCCTGAACACAATGGGCAATTTTTAGCATGGCCAATTCACTTAACCTGCACACATTTTTTGGATTGAAACCGGAGCACCCAGAGGAAATCCATGTAGACAGGGGGAGAATGTGCAAACTCCACATAGACAGTCGCCTGAGGCAGGAATCTAAGCCAGGTCCCTGGTGCTGTGAGGAAACAGTGCTAACAACTGAGCCACTGTGCCGCCCCAGTCTAGTCCAGTGAAATTTAGTCCAGTCCAGTCAAGTTTAATCCAGTCAGATTGCAGAATGGATGTCAGTGAATTTGTTTAATAAATATGAAGTCTTGCTTATATTGGCATTAATCTGTAGAAATCATGACATCGAGGAGTCATGTTTCTACTTTTAACTTAGTACCTTATTGCAGTAGATTTAATGTTGTGTATTCAATAGCTGCAGGTGTTGGACTTTGTCATGGTGAAACAATACTAAATTAATAATACTGCCCTATTTTCTGCAGTTTTGGGGAAGGGTCACCAGACTCGAAACGTCAACTCTGATTTCTCTTCACAGATGCTGCCAGACCTGCTTGACTTTTCCAGCAACTTCTGTTTTTGTTTCCTATTTTCTCTTGATGACGTTCTATTTCCTTTGTTTCTATATTTTAGCAAGTTATTCTCACAGCAAAGATATTCCTCTTGTGTAAAGGAAGCTTTCCTAGGTTCTTTCCTCCTTGTATGACTAATTGAAATTGCAGGCCCATTGTCAGTGACTCCCCAGAATAGGAAGTGGTCTTTTCTTATTTATTCTGTCAGATCCTTTTGAAGTGTGTTGACATTCTTCATGACCTGAGAAATAGTTTATCTCAAGTCTGTTCTCATCTCTGACATTGATTATATTGTTTGCTCTCAAGTTTTCATGCCCTTTGATAATGGAGAGTTCAAACTATACAAAGACTTATATTTGAGGCCTAACTAATGTTTTGTAATGATGTGGAGGTACTGGTGTTAGATTGGGGCGAACAAAGTCAAAAAAATCACAACACTGGGTTTTCGTCCAACAGGTTTATTAGAAACTGCAGACGTTCGGAGCCTCTGCTCCTTCCTCTGGGGCTCTGAAAGCTTGCAGTTTCAAATAAACCTGTTGGACTATAACCTGGCATTGTGTGATTTTTGACTAATGTTTTGTATGAATTATCACTACTTTACTCTTGAATGTTTGTTTGCATGTCACTATTCATTGACAAGATAAAAACAATGACTGCAGATGCTGGAAACCAGATTCTGGATTAGTGGTGCTTGCTGGGAAGGTAAGGACATTGTATATATTTGGGCAGTGGCTAAACGCAAGGTACTACACATATAGTTTCTAGATTAGTGGTGCTGGAAGAGCACAGCAGTTCAGGCAGCATCCAAGGAGCTTCGAAATCGAAGTTTCGGGCAAAAGCCCTTCATCGGGAATAAAGGCAGTGAGCCTGAAGTGTGGAGAGATAAGCTAGAGGAGGGTGGGGGTGGGAAGAAAGTAGCATAGAGTACAATGGGTGAGTGGGGGAGGGGATGAAGGTAATAGGTCAGGGAGGAGAGGGTGGAGTGGATAGGTGAAAAAGGAGATAGGCAGGTAGGACAAGTCATGGGGACAGTGCTGAGCTGGAAGTTTGGAACTAGGGTGAGGTGGGGGAAGGGAAAATGAGGAAACTGTTGAAGTCCACATTGATGCCCTGGGGTTGTTAGAGTCTTCATGGAATTGTTAGAGCCCTAATGAGTTTAGCCATATCCTTCGCTGTCTTTCCATTGTGTTATTCAGTACTTTTTCTGCAAAAGTACTTTTACATGTGCTTAACCAACATTGCATTTATACTCTTCACTTGCCTGCCTGCACTCTGTTAAACTATCTATATCTGACGGAAGTCTTTTATGGTCTTTGTTGCTGTTGGTTAAATTTCACAAAAACACTGTTGCTAATTACATTTAAAGAGGAGATTTTGCGTGCAAACCCTGAATTTTAAAATTGAAAAATGCTGGAAGCAGTTAACAGATAAAGCCACAGAGAAAGGAGTTAGTGTATTAGGTCATTTATTTTAATGAATGACCTGACTTGCTGAGTATTCTCAGCAAGAAAAATGGAATTTGCTGGCAGGATCTGTGGGGTGAAAGCAGAGTTCATGTTTTGAATCCAGAAACTCTTCATCCGAATGTTTTCAGCTGGGAAAAGTCGGTACTTCTGCTGAAAGTGAAGTTTTGGAGTTTGGACGGAAAGGAGAGATGCAAGGGAAGGGATGGAGATGGAGCCGAGATAAACAAAAATATTTGAAAATGGTAGGTAAAGGAGGCGATTATGGATAGGGGAGTCGGGACAGAAGAAAAGTTGAATAAGTGATATTAGGAGCTAAGAGTTCGAGAGAGTGGATGAGCTATACTGAAAACAAAGCATATAATGTGCTAACAAGCCTAGGAGTCGAAGAGAAAGCAACCTGTCATGACAGGGCTGGGCGCAGGGTAGGTAAAAAAACATGAAAGGATGAAAACAGACTCTAAAGTTATGGAACTCTGTGTTGAGTCCTAGAAGCTGCAGGGTCCCAAGTGGAAAATGAGATGTTCTTCAAATTTATGCTTAGGCTTGCTGGAGCACTTTAGCAGGCCTGTGACAGAAGTGTTGGAGTGGGAACACAGTGAGTTGAAGTGGCAGGCAACTAGAAACTTGGAGTAATTTTTCCGGGCAGAACATAGGTGTTCTACAAAATGGTCACCCAGTTTTCTCCGTATTCTTAGCATTTGTTTTTATTTCACTGTTCTGACATTCACAGTATTTTACTGTCATTTTAATTTAAGTTTTAATTTTTACTTAAGCAGAACAGGGTATTCTAATTAGTTTGGTTTAATTTCACTGTTTTTCTTGATCCTACCTGTATAAGAATGCATCCTTAGCTGATGAGGCAACTTCCACAGTTAATGTCTTAAGCATAGATTTGCTCTCCTTCCTAAGACATGCATAGATTTTGCTTTATTACTGAGGGGAACGAGAATGCTTATTTATTCACTATTTAATTTTGAACAGAGAACTTCACTCAAAAGAATTGCTTCTTTGTTTTACTGTCTTTGACACACTGTCCAAATCCTTTCAGTACAGCCCTATTCCCACACTCCAATGTGCTTTGAAAAGCTATATTTGACTAGTCATGAGCTGTGTTGCAGGGAATCTATGAATTGAGGTCGAGTTGATGATGAATTGATTTTTAAAGTTAAAAGTGTTGATTATAACACTTGTTCTTTTCACTAGCTTTCGTACTAACAAAGGACTTGGATATTCTGCTCATTTTGTTGGTGGTTGTTTGATTGTGACATCAATAAAATCAAAAGGAAAAGGATTCCAGCACTGTGTAAAGTATGACTTCAAGCCCCAGAAGGCAAGTATTCATCACCTCATATACTTACTATGATTGCAGAATTTCATCTTTCAAGAAATTAAATTACTTCCTAAACACATTTGTATACAAAAAACTAAGCTGAAATCATTGCAAAATCCATAATTTGTTTCCCTCAACTAACATAATGCTGAATTTTGAACTGTCTATGCCACTTAATTAAAGCATTTGTTTCAAATGGGAAATACTTCCAGGTTTGCTTATGGAATAGGATCTCTGCCTAATGTGTTGCTTAACCATACAGTTCATGTCGGTCTTAATTAACTACTTGTCAGGATACTAGAATTTGCCTTGGTTAGGGAAGAACCTTAGTTTACTGCATGTTTTGGAGGTTCCAGTGTTGGACTGGGACTACCTTATTTGGAAGCAAGTGTTTCCAAATAAACCTGTTGGACTATAACCTGATGTGTGATTTTTAACTTTACTGCACTTACTAGTTTTGTGCTACTTAAACAGTGTAAATGTGTGGATGTCTGAAGTGGATGATGTTTGCGTTCAGCTGTGATGCAGTGGTTACTAGGTTGTCAACTTTAGTTGCTATGATTCATCTGAATACAGCCACTGAGTGACTATTGTTTGCAACTGTGCGTCAGTATTGTCTTTTGGCTTCAAGCAAGAAAAAAATGGAAAGATGAGGAGGTGCAAGGGTTATCAAGGTGGGTAGGATGTTGGAAGAAAATTTGAGTGGTGAAGGCATTGCTGTCCATATATTTAGTTAAAGGGAGGAAAGAAGGAAATCAAAGAAGCTGGAATCTAAGAAATGTAGACTTAAAATAATGTGGAAGGAGGTGGTGGTGTTTGGGGGCACTTTTTGTAAAGTTATAGGAGACTGCAGAAAGAGAGACCAGGTGGGATGTGCTGTGATGTCATGGAGTACTTTAAATAAGATGTGAATTTTAAATTTGAAGCACAGATCAATTTAGAGTTAATGTAGGCCAACAAAATTAGGGGAGCTGAGTAGGAAAGATTTAGGGGATGAGATATGAGGATTAGTCTTTTAACGTTTATGAAGAATGGGGAACTACTTTGTACTCACTGTTCATTTGACAGCACTGTTGTCTGTGAGATTGTAATGAACTTGCGATACCAACACTTGAAGTATAATGTCTGCACCTTGAACATCACTCTGAAATTTGTAATTGTGTCTTTTTTTAAAAAAAAGCAACCTGAGTTATTGTATATTGGTCACTTCTATTTCAGCCAGTTTTTTCCCGTATGAGTGCAAAACATGGTTCACTGCAAATATTAGAAATCTTAAGAGTTACTTTCTTGAATAGCTATGTTTGAGGAACCCTGTAGCATTTGCAAATAGCAAGTAATAGTAATTGGTTGGGAAGCTTAATGAATTAAATCAAAGCTACAATACAATAAATATTTATTTTATATGTTGTGCAGTAATATGAGGAAATGTGCATCTGTTTACTGTGCCAGTTATTTAATGAAAGTGAATTGTTTAAAATATAACAAAAATAAGTTGTAAATTCTTTATTATAGTGGTATATGGTGACAATAGTGCATATTTACAATCGATGGAAAAACAGTGAGATCCGGTGTTATGTGAATGGTGAATTGGCATCCTTTGGAGAGATTACATGGCTTGTGAATACTAGTGATGTAAGTAACATTATAAAACTGCAACTTGAAAACCTTTATTGACTATTTAGAGTCAGTTCATAAATGATTTTTGTTCAAATGTAAATTCTTTGTAACCATGTTTACCTGAATTCTTTCTTCAATTCTACTTATTCCTGATGACATTTATAATGCCACAACTGAAATCACAGTTGGAAAACTTTTAATGGTTTAAAAACCCGTTAAATTAATGTTTCCCACTTTTGAAAGTTAATTCATTTTGAACTCCTCCTTCGCTGAGTCAATAGATCCTAGTCCATTTTCTTGTTATATCTTTTGATTCATTAAAATAAAATGACAGACCAATTCTTTAAGTGCAAATGTCTCTTGAAATTGAAACGTAAGCTTAGGTCTCCTATTCAAAACGCTGGTTTTCTATTTATTGGCCTTATTTCTTTTGCAATGTGGGAATATACTGATAATGAAAATTTAGATATTAAATTAAATATTAGGCCTACGGGAGTATTTTGAGGCAATTTTGGAATTTATTCTTAATTATTTTCAAGTAACGTTATTATAAGATGAGCTTTTTACTCTTTGACCTTTTTTAAAAATATGCAATAGCTAGAGCCTGAGAATTTCCAAAAGTGTAGACAATATTTTTAAACAAAAGTAAAGATTTTAATATTTCAACTTGACTTGAAGACTAACATATTTTAAATAGTAAATTGCCTAATCTTTTCTGCTAGCTTAAAGATTGTGCACAGTTGAGCTGTGTGAATCTAATAAACGTGAAATATCTGAAATTGAAATAAATCATCTAATTCATGAAAATTGCAAAAGGGTTTTAATATCCAAGTTGTTTTTGAATATCTGATACACATTCGTTGCTTCTTTGCTGAAAATATACCTTCACTACTTTTGAGTGAAACATTATTTGGGTTATCATGGTGTATGCTGAGTGCAGAGTAGTTGTTGAAATCCTCATCATTCAAGATTACAGGTCAAATAACTGAAAATCATGCCTCTGCCATTGCTCCCTCATTGGATTAGTTTGAAGAATGTTTCTGAATCTGGGCGCTCAGTATAAGGATGCAGGGTAGGTCATTTAGGACTGAAACAGGGAGAAATTTCTTTGTCCAGAGAGTGGTGAACCTTCTGAATTCTCTACTAAAGAAAGTGGTTGGGCCAAAACATTGAATGTTTTCAAGAAAGAGTTAGATATAGTTCTTATGGCTAAATTGATCAAAATGTACAGGGAGAAAGTGGAAACACAGTACAGAGCTAGATGGTCAGCCATGATCATATTGAATGGTAGAGCAGGCTCAAAGGACTGAATGCTTTATTCCTACTTTCTATGTTTCTGTGGAATTCTCTGACCTAGATAATTGCATTCTCCTTATATATGGCACAATTTAGGTCCATAAGACATTAGGAGCAGAAATTAGGCCATTCAGCCCATTGAGTCGGTTTTGCCATTCAATCGTGGCTGATAAATTTCTCAACAGCTTTCTTCTTATAACCCTTGATTCTCTCAATACTCCAAGAACCTATCTATCTCAATATTAAATGTACTCAATGACCTGGCCTCCCCAGCCTTCTGTGGCAATGAATTCCATAGATTCACCACTCTATCTGGCTGAAGACATTTCTCCTTATCTCCGTACTAAAAAGTCTTCTCCTCTCTTACTTTAAGGCTATTCCCTTGAGTCAGAGGGTCTCCTTCCATTGGAAACATCTTCCCAACATCTACTCTGTCCAGGCCATTCGGTATTTCTATGTTATATTTAGATCTCCCCTCATCCTTCTAAATTCCGAGAATAAACCCAAAGTCCTCAAATGTTCCTTGTATGTCAAGCTTTTCATTCCTGGGAGTATTCTCATGAACCTCCTCTGAACATTCTCTAGGGCCAGCACATCCGTCCTGAGATATGGGGCCCAAAACTGCGCACAATACTCTAAATGTGGCGTGACCAGAGTCTTGTATAGCCTCAGACGTACATCCCTGCTTTTATATTCAAGTCCTCTCAAAGTAACTGCCAACATTGCATTTGCCTTTCAAACGACTCACTCACCCTGCAAGTTTACCTTGAGAGAATTCTGGATTAGAACTCCCAAGTATCTTTGTAATTTAGACTTCTGAATTTTCTCCCCATTAGAAAATAGTCCATGCCTCTATTTTTCTTCCCAAAGTGCATGACCTCTCACTTTCCCACATTATACTCCATCTACTACATCTTTGCCCACTCTCCTAATCTGTCTAAATCCTTCTGTACCCATCTCGCCTCCTCAACGCTACTTGTCCCTCTACCTATCTTTGTACCATTTGCAAACTTAGCCAGAATGCCATCAGTTTCTTCTTCTGGATTGTTAATGTATAAAGTGAAAATTTTTGGTCCCAACATTGAGCCTTGCAGAACATCACTTGGCACCAAGGACCCTCTTGTATCCACTCTCTGCTTTCTGCCAGACAGCCAAGCTTCTATCCATGTTAGCACCTTGCTTCTGACACCATGAGCCCTTATCTTACTCAGTAGCATCCTGTTGGCACCTTGTCAAAGACCTTCTTGAAGTCCAGATGGATAACCTCCATTGGCTCTCCTTAATGTAATCTGCTTGTTACTTCCTCAAAGATTTCTAGCAGGTTTGTCAGGCATGACCTCCCCTTGATGAAATTATGCTGACTTGGCACTATTTTACCATACACTTCCAAGTATTCTGAAAACTTATCGTTCACAATGGATTTCAGGATCTTTCCCCATGGCTGAGGTTAGGCAAATTGGTCTATAATATTCTGCCTTTGGCCTTACTCCCTTTTTTAAACAGGGGTGTCACATTAGTGGCTTTCCAATCTCTGGGACCCACTCTGACTCCAGTGATTCTTGAAAGATCACTACTAATGCCTCCGCTATCTCTTCAGTTATCTCCCTTAGAACTCTTAGGTCCTAAAAACCAGAAAGTATTCTTTGTTATACTAAGGAAGATTATCTCTCTAACTTTAAGAGTAAACCACTTGTACAAATGATTGTATGCTTAGAAAAAAGCCTGTCCTTGTTCAGGCCTAAAGGAAAGAAAGCCTCAGCAATTAAAAACAATTGCACGCTCCACTCTTTTTTTGCCACATTTACAAAAAATATATATGAAAAGGCTAAAGTGTGCACTTTTATGATGCATAAATTAGATCACATACAATTAGAGTATGTCTGTTACTCAACATATAATCAGACAAAGCAGGCCTGCCAACAGTGAGTGTGACATAGAAGAATAAATAGGTAAACAGATTATGGAAAGATGTAGAGGCAACAGGGTGGTGGTGATGGGAGATTTTAATTTTCCTGACATTGATTGGGATACAGTTAGTGTCAGAGGTCTGGATGGGGCAGAATTTGTAAGAATAGTCTGATGAGGGAAGGGGCCATATTGAATCTGGTGTTGGGAATGAGACAGGCCAGGTGGTAGAAGTTGCGGTGGGGGATTTCTTTGGAACAGTGACCACAATTCTAAGTTTTAGAAAACTCATAGACAAAGATGAGTGGGTCCTTAGGGAAGAGTACTAAACTGGGTCAAGGCCAATTCTATCAAAATTAGGCAGGAGCTAGGAAATGTGGATTGGACACAGCTAATTGAAGCAAAGTCCACATTTGATATGTGGGAGGCTTTCAAAGATAGTGCAGGTTAGGCATGTTCTATTGAAAGCAAAAGATAGGAAAGGCAAGATTTGTGAACCGTGGGTGACAGGAGAAATCGTGAGACTAACCAAGAGGAAAAAGGAAGTGTACACGAGGTCTAGGCGGTTAAGAATAGAACGGGCCAGAGGAATATCGGAAGAGTAAGACCAGTCTTAAATAAGGAATCAAGCGGGCTAAAAGGGGTCATGAAATAGTTTTAGCGAGCAGAATTAAGGAGAATCCCAAAGCATTTTATTCTTATATAAGAAGCAAGCGAGTAACTAGAAAAAGGATTGGTCCGCTAAAGGATAACTAAGGAAAGCTGTGTGTCGAACCTGAGAGAATGGGTATGATTCTGAATGATTACCTTGCATCAGTGTTGGTTGAAGAGAGGGACATGATGAATGTTGAGATTAGAGATGGAAGTTTGATTTCTCTGGATCACGTTGACATAAGGAGGTAGGATGTGTTGGGTCGGCTAAAGGATATTAAGGTGGACAAATCCCCAGGACTGGATGGGATCAATCCCAGGTTGCTGAGGGAATCGAGAGAGAAAATAGCTGGGGCCCTGACAGATATCTTTGTGGCATCCTTAAATACAGGTGAGGTACCGGAGTACTGGAAAGTTGCTCATGTCCCCCTGTACAAGAAGAGTCGTAGGGATATTCCGGGTAACTACAGATCAATGAACCTGATGTCAGTGGTGGGAAAGTTGCTGGAGGAGGTACTGAGGGATAGGATCTATTTATATTTAGAAAAGAATGGACAACATGGTTTTGTGCGGGGGAGATCATGTCTTACTAACTTAGTAGAGTTCTTTGAGCAAGTGACCAAGTTGATAGATGAAGGAAGGGCTGTAGATGTTATTAACATGGACTTTAGTAAGGCATTTGATAAGGTTCCCCATGGTAAACTAATAGAGAAAGTGAAGTTACGTGGTGAGCAGGGTTTTCTAGCTAGGTAGATAAAGAACTGGTTGAGCAACAGGAGACAGAGGGAGTTGAAGGGAGTTTCTCGAAATTGAGAAAGGTGACCAGTGGTGTTCCATAGGGATTGGTGGTGGGGCCGCTGTTGTTTGTGATATACATAAATGATCTGGAAGAGGGCACTGTTGGAATGATCAGCAAGTTTGCAGGTGACACAAAGATTGGTGGAGTAGCAGAAAGCTGTCAGAATACAGGAGAATATAGATAGACTGTAGAGTTGGGCGGAGAAGTGGCAGATGGAGTTCAATCCAGGCAAATGTGAGGTGATGCATTTTGGGAAGTCTAATTCTAGAGCGAATTACACAGTAAATGGAAGAGTTTTGGGAAAAGTTGATGGGCCAAGAGATCTGGGAGTTCTGGTCCATTGTACCCTGAAGGTTGCTGCACAGGTGGATGGAGTAGTCAAGAAGGCATATGGTATGCTTGCCTTCATCAGACAGAGAATTGAGTATAAGAACTGGCAGGTTGTGTTAAAATTGTACATGGCATTGGTTCGGCCGCATTTAAAATACTGTGTACACTTCTGGTTGCCACATTAGCAAAAGGGTGTGGATGCTTTGGACAGGGTGCAGAGAACATTTAGGAGTATGTTACCTGGTATGGAAGGTGCCTAGATATGAAGAGGTTGAGTAGGTTAGGTTTGTTTTCATTAGAAAAAAGGAGATTGGGGGGGACCTGATGGAGGGCTACAAAATCATGAAGGGTATAGATAGGGTGGATAGAGATAAGCTTTTTCTCAGGGTGAAGAATTCAATAACGAGAGGTCACACTTTCAAGGTGAGAGATGAAAAGTTTAAGGGGAATACATGCGACAAGTACTTTACACAGAGGGTGGTAGGTGCCTGGAATGCATTGCCAGCAGAGGAGTTGAAGCAGGCACGGTAGATTCATTTAAGATTCATCTGGACAGATGCAGGAGTAGGTGGGGAGCAGAGGAATACAGATGCTTAGGAATTGGGCAACAGGTTTAGACATTGGATTTGGATCGGTTCAGGCTTGAAGGGCCTGCTCCTGTGTTGTAAATTTTCTTTGCTCTTTAATTACCCACATGTGGCTGGTGGATAATATGTTGGACAACAAAGTCCTTGCATGCATCTAATTCTTTAACATAAATTACTGCTTCTCAAACTTTTTTCCACTGGATCCCATTTTGAAGTTTAAATTGTTGTAACTTCTCGGTGAAATCTGAGGGCTGGATAGTGGGGTCCCTCTGTTTGTGTAGAGGGTGGCTTAGAGCTCCATGGCAGCCATTGCTGTATTGTAGCTTGCAATGCCAAGTTTTCAGCTCATGATCCCTCTTGGATCTTGGCCCTCACTATAGAAGCCTTGTCTTAAATAATGATTAATACCATTAATTCTATTATCACTTGTTGAGCAGTTATTTCTCAGGTTAATTCAAGAATGATGTGTTTTCTCCCAGGCTATCCTATGGGTTAAAGTGAAGCAAACTTTTTTTAGTGAAACTATTCACAAAATTGCAACATATTATGCATGGAGCTCAGAGTTATTGCATGGACTCTGAGGTTTGATTCCTAAATA
Organism: Chiloscyllium plagiosum; assembly: GCF_004010195.1. Lineage (NCBI taxonomy): Eukaryota > Metazoa > Chordata > Chondrichthyes > Orectolobiformes > Hemiscylliidae > Chiloscyllium > Chiloscyllium plagiosum. The sequence goes on along the minus strand of NC_057710.1, from coordinate 153,528,689 downwards.
AATCCTAAACGAATAAAATATTTCCAAATAAAATTCACTAAAGAGGAGGAAAACAACAACAAACTGCCATTCCTAGATGTCACAATAGAGTGAACAGCCATTGGGAAATTTCAAACTGCGGTCTACAGAAAAACAACACATACTGACCAAATATTAAACTACAGAAGCAATCATCCCAGCACCCACAAATGAAACTGCATTAGAACATTATTTCAACGAGCCCCCACACACTGCAGTGCAGAGGAAAATCATCTATACACTGTATTCAAAAAGAACGGGTACCCAATGAACACAGTCCGCTGATTTCTCAGCAACAAATCCCAAAAAGCGAACAAAACGTCCAGAAACCCTAGCCACACTCCCCTGCATCAAAGACATCTCGGAAATGACTGCCTGACTACTCCGACCTCTTGCCATCATGGTCGCCCACAAACACTAAAACAGCAGCTAATGAACTTGAAGGAGCCTAAACAGACAATAAGCAAAACTAATGTTGTTTACAAAATACTTTGCAAGAACTGTGACAAACAGGCAGAAAACTAGCCAAAAGGATATATGAACATCAACTAGCCACAAAAAAGACATGACCAACTGTCACTAGTATCCTTGCATACAGATGAGGAAGGACACCACTTTGACTGGGACAACACACCCATCCTAGGACAAGCCAAACAGAGACACACATGAGAATTCCTAGAAGCAACGCATCCCAACCGGAACTCCATCAACAAAGACAATGACAATCCCATTTATCATCCCCTGAGAAAAAGAACAGGAAATGATGTCACCAACCCAAGGAACCCTAAAAGCACAAATAGAAAGTGGGCCATACCGCCAGTGCTTTATCCAGAGGCTCACTGATGATGTTACCTAGTATGGTGATGAAACATCTAAAAATGCACATTCCATTTTAGCAAGCAAACCTACATCCAGATATTTCCCAATTCATAGTAATTTTCATGGAGTGTAGTTATCCTTCACATATTAATCCTCCACTCTGATTACTTGCATGCTGCTAATAGAAAAAATGCATGGGACTTCGGACCATTGCTGCTACATTATAGATGTAGATGAGAGAATGCTGTTGATATTAGAGAAGTATAGCAGGTTACATGAAATAATGTGGCTTATTACATACTAAAACATCTTTACAAATAACTCATTTTGTAAATTACTATCTTTAGAAATGAGAATTTGAATTAAGTTCAGAATGTACACATTAATAACTTTATAATTTCTTCTGTTTATATTTTTAGACATTTGATAAATGTTTCCTGGGATCTTCAGAAACAGCAGATGCAAACAGAGTATTCTGTGGGCAACTTGGAGCAGTTTATGTCTTTGCTGAAGCTCTAAATGCAGCACAGATATTTGCAATATATCAATTAGGTCCTGGATATAAGGTATTCTAATGTGAGAATTTAGTTTAAAGATAAATGAAATTTCATTTTTGAGATGAGCCACTAGTCAGACTGTCTGTTAATAGTGGTTACTTACTGTAGAATTCAATTCAATTGCAGCTCTGAATGATTTAGATTAACATCAAATTATAAGACTTGTTAAGATTAATGATATTTTTGGTGGCATTGCCCTGTCAAAGAATGTTTACAAAAAGCAGCTAGATTGTGTAACTTCTGGTACACCCATTTATTAGCCTGTAGTCAGACATTACTTGTTACACTACTGTAGCGGCTGCTCAATTTTTAGAACTTTTTAAATTAAAAATAATAGTGTCATGGAATCTGTGATATACCATTTCATGTACACCATGCCTGCTTGGAATTTGATTGTTTGGTAATGCAAATCTATAATTGGACCCATTTTGTATCTTACTACTATCGAGTCGGTACAAAAGCAGTGATGCTAAAATCAAAGTATGGAAATGGAAACCAATGAAAAATTAGAAATTCACTCTATTATGTATATTTCAGCTCAGTAATGCATGATTGGCACTTTTGAAATCTCAATCTAGTCCTAACTAGAGAAGACAGCATTTAATTTTGTAAAAAGACAAATTGAGTAGAAGATTTGAGTACATAGAACATCAAACAAAGAACAATACAGCATAGAACAGGCCCTTCGGCCCTCAATGTTGCAGTGACTTGTGAACTATTCTCATTTCATCCCCCTACACTATCCAGTCATCATCCATGTGCTTTTCCAAGGATTGTTTAAATCTCCCTATTGTGGCTGTGTTGACTACATTGGCAGGTAGGGCATTCCATGCCCTTACCACACTCGAGTAAAGAACCTGCCACTGACATCTGTCTTAAATCGGTCACCCCTTAATTTGTAGTTCTGCCTCCTTGTACAAGCTGACGTCATCATCCTAGGAAAAAGACTTTCACTGTTGTTAAGACGGACCCGCGGGGTCTCGTCTTTGCGTGTTCTTTCGGAAGGAGAGACTCACACTGGCAACTATGGTTAGACGCAGACAGCAGTTTATTCACAGAATCTTAACTGGTACAACGAATCTACAAGCATGCATTCGTTGGAGAAGGCGTTCTCCCTTCCCGTTCAAACTTGACACAATTATACTTCGCGCTGCCTGGAGTCCCCGGTCAGTTCGCCTTCCCCATTGGTCCATTCATCTGCGCGCGCTGGGGATCCGTCCTCCTATTGGCCGCATCGAAGTGCCTGTCCAGTTCCTGCTGTGCTTAACAATGGCTCAGCCATCCCCGGGAGCGGTTCCGATCCCGTATTCAATAGTTCATTGTTTCAAGGAATTACTATGCGCCTGACTGGCTAGCCATTTTCAATAGTTTCAGTTTAACTAAATTGTTAATTACACTTATCAACTTTAGACTTAAATAGAGCCATTCACACTCAATAGTTACAGGTTCTGATAAAGCAATTCACACTTGTCTAACAGTTACAGATTCCGATCGGTTTCTTTATTAATCCTGAGTTTCGATGGGGCAATTGATACTGGCTGGTATTTACAGGCTCCAAGATTTAATTAACATTATGCATATCCCTTACAAGCTCCAGCAGTCATGCAGTCGCCTGCAGCAGCTCGCTTGGCTGTTGTTAACTATTTCAGGGCTGGAAGTGTCACCCCTCCCTAGCCTACATTAAACACCCCAGTGAAATCTCCCCAACACTGTCTACCCTGTCTAATCCTCTGATCATCTTGTCAATTAGCAGTTTGGGTTTCTTTCTTTCTCCCTCTCTCCCCCTCACTGACCTCACCATGTGATTCCTTTGTCTGTTCCTCTCCCTTTTAAAAGGGTTGTTTTACCTTTTTTTTCCTCCAAAGTTCCAAAACAATGCAACAGGATGTAAAACAGTAATTGCTGCTCCTGGAATTTGAGGAAATCGCCTCCAACACCTAAAATACCTCAAAAAAAAGGAACAACCTGTTGGAATCAGAAATTTTTCCCGTCCTCCATCTTGGATTGCCCAGAATCCTTTTTCTTCAAAAGCCTCAATCACATTAGGTCTTCCAGCACCTCACCTGTGGCTATCAGTGATGCAAATATCTCAGCAAGGAGCCCAACAACTAGCTTGCCACAAAATTCTAGGGTATACCTGATCAGGTCCTGGGGATTTATCCACCTTTATCTGTTTTAAGTCACAAATTCTATAACACTGGGGTTCATTTAAGACACTTAACTGAGACATTCCTATCATATTGCTATTTGCAGCAATCTGATACTATTTTATGCACTTCCTTTTTATTCATTTGTGGGATGTGGGCGTCACTGGATGGGCCAGCATTTTATTGCCCGTCCCTAGTTGCCCTCGAGAACGTGGTGGTGAGCAGCAGTCCACATGCTGTGGGTTGACTCACAATGCCATTAGGGAGAGAATTCCAGGATTTGACGCAGTGACAATGAAGGAACTGCAATATATTTCCAAGTCAGGATGCTGAGTGGCTTGGAGGGGAACTTGAAGGTGGTGTATCCCCTTGTATCTGCTGCCCTTGACTATCCAGATGGAAGTGGTCATTGGTTTGGAAGGCGCTAGCTAAGGAGTTTTGGTGAATTTCTGCAGTACATCTTATAGATAGTACACACTGCTGCGACTGAGCATCGGTGGAGGAGAGAGTGGATGCTTGTGGATGTTGTGCCAATCAAGCGGGCTGTTTTGTCCTTTATGGTGTCAAGCTTTAGTTTTGTTGGGGCTGCACTTAGCCAAGCAAGTGAGGAGCATTCGATTACACTCCTGACTTGTGCCTTGTAGATGGTGGACAGGCTTTGAGTAGTCAGCATGTAGCAAAGAAGTTATACTAATAAAATCACCTGTTCTTTAGATTGATTTAAAATCTCGTCCAAAGTATGATTCCTCTGATGCTCCCCTCTGTACCATTCTTTTCCATGCATAGCTGCGAACTTGAATTAAATGTTTCCTTAATTTTGCGAATGTAAGTGTACATAACACAAGCTGTTCAATGAAGTTAAACCAGAGCCCAATAAAATTCCACTTCTTTACTCAACCTATCTCCCACAACACTTTCCACTGCCACTTTGCAAGGGACAATTCTACACTGAATATTTAAATGGGCATGATTTGGAGGTTCCGGTGTTGGACTGGAGTGTACAAAGTTAAAAATCACAAAACACCAGGTTATAGTCCAAGTTTATTGGAAGCACACTAGCTTTCGGAGAGTCGCTCCTTCATCAGGTGATAGTGGAGGGCTATAAATTCTGTGTTAGGATTGAGCCCTCCACTGTCACCTGATGAAGGAGTGACGCTCCCGAAGCTAGTGCGTTTTCAATTAAACTTGTTGGACTGTAACCTGGTGTTGTGATTTTTAACTATTTAAATGGGAGATTGAACAATTAAGCTATCTAGGCCATTGGTCTAAGCTTGTTTTTGCTGGAGTTTAGAATAATGAGAGGTGATTTCCTGAGTGGTCTGAACAAGGTAGTCATGGAAAGAATGTTTTCTTTTGTGGATGAACCAAAACCCGGGGACACGTGTTTAAAATTAACGACACCCTTTTAGGAAAGAGATGAGAGGAGTTTATTTTCTTTCTTGTTTGTGCAACTTCGGATATCTCTGTTCTTCAAAGGCAGTGAAGGTAGGGTCATTTATTGTTTTAAAGGCAGTGGAAGGTAGACTTTTGATAGGCAAGAGAATCCGAGGTTATTGCAGATTGGAATGTGAAAGAGACTAGGATCAGCCATAATCTTGTTGAATGATGTGCAGGATAGGGGACTCTGCGACCCCCCATCAGGCACTCTGCTTCCCCTCCCAAGAACAAAGACACGGAGGAGTTCGTCCAAAACTATTTATTCAATTCTGCAGAACCGGGTGTTACCTCAATGGCTTCCCACGAGGTACACACACAGATTGTAATTCCCGCACGTTATATACATGTAGGAGTGGGCGGGGCCTTCTACTGTCTCAGCCAATGAGTGTTAAAGTTCCCCACTGTCCTCCTGATGGATGAGATTATTTGGTTATTCACCCAGCCAATCAGTGTTCGAGTTCCCCGCTTCTGCCTTCTATGGATGATGACGTACAGCCATGGTTGTGGGCGGTCCTCATCCATGAGGAAAGCTGTTTCCATTGTTCCATTCATGAAAATCTGGGGGAGTGTCTGCTCGTGCTTACTACAAGGTAGAGAAGACTAAAATGGTGGCTTTGTACTTACTATGTGCTTACTACAGCAGTTAATGATTTAAAAATTACACCACCCCCTACAATGATCAAGCAGGAGAACCGAATGGCCTATTTCTACTCCTGCTTTGTGCATCCCTAGGTACCATATTAGTATTTACAGATAGGAGGAGGTGTATGCACTAAATTAAGATGTTTACATGTGCTGAACGGGTATGAAAATGGTGAATAAATATAAATGTAGATAAGTGTGACATGATATCTTTTGATGGGAGGAATATGGAGACCATCTATACTTCAAATCTTAAGCTGATTCTTACTTTTAAAGATAAGGAAATCTCGCAATACAGATTCACATCTTTATAGTAGCAACACAGATCACCAAGTTACCAAAAAAAATCAGAATTCCAAATCTACAGAAATTGCTATATGTTAAATTTGTAAATTCTTTGTTGGACTATGTTTAAACCACTGTGTAGAATTGTGATCACTATATCATCAAAATAATGTGGAAGAACCATAGGAAGGGCAAAAAAAAAGTTGAACCAGGACTTGGGGGATATAGTTACCAGAAAACTCTGAACAACCAGGTTCGCTTTCTTCAAGAGAAGAAAAACATCAAGTGTGTTATAATCCCAGATGAATATAATACTGTATAATTCGATCCTAGAACAAAGCATGGCTCATACATTTGATTTTTGCAGTTTGTTAATATGGTCATTGTCACTGAAACATATTCACAGGAGCTTCCAGATGTTCTTTAACAATAGAACATTGTTGATTACAGAAAATAAGCAACAAACTTAGCTCTGTTGAAGACGGTTAAAAACATCTTCATACATTGTGAAAACAAAGTTTAAACTTGTTTCCCAAAAAAGATCTGTTAAAGTCCTCGAGATATATCACTCCTACCTCAGCTTTTCAGATCTCTACTTAACTGACTTTCTCAGTTTTTGTTATTCTTTAAGTTTGGTGAGTTTTCTTTTGATTCCTTTATGAACTGGCATACCTCTGGCCCAAACTTTTGCAGTTCTGACAAATTGAAACTTTCTATCCAAATTCTCTTGGCTTGGATACTTCACAGATCCAACACCACTTCTCCTGAGGTGATTGGTTCCCTTGAAATAAACTGCAAAAGACTTTGTTTTCCATCTAGGAGAAAATAAAACTGTTCAGGTTTTTCTCCATGAAAACTGCAAGTCTTCTGTTTTGAAGTCAAAACTAAACTAATAAACCTACTTGTATAAACTTTTTATCCATTAAGACTGCAGAAGTTCTCCCAGGCATTCTGTTGCAGTTAGGTATTTTCTTGGAGTTGATATATTTAGGTTCCTGTTTGAAATTGATTTTCTGACCATGTAAAGTAAAAACCTTCACAGAATTGACCCACATCTATCTGCCTCTATTTTGAAATCATAATCCAAAGGTATCTGTATTATACACATTTATCATAGATGACCTGATAAGTCCTCAAAGTTTAAAAGTAATTGTTCAGGCTGTCAATGACAAATTATATTAATGTAGTGCCTTTTGTATTAATAACATTTCTTGAGCTATCACAGACTGGAGTGTTGCAAACAAAATTTGACATTAAACCACTTAGAATGATGTTAGGGTTGAAAGCCTGAGGCGTGGTCAAAGCAGTACATCGAAGAATGTCTCAAAGGAGGAAAACGGTTGCAAATGATTCAGATTTTGAGAGGGAATTCCCTAAAGATGGTTCCACTTGGGTGGAAATTCAAAACTAAGGATTATAATTGTATGTTGATAAATTGATAGAGATGTAGATGAAATTTCCTTGTATGCAGTCGTGATTGTAGAATTTGTACCATGATGAGCGATTGATGGAAATAGCACAGATGTGTGTGTTCAAGGCCATATTAAATCAGTACATGAGAGGTGAAGGAGTAGAAGGATACAATATTAGGATGAGATTAAACAAAGTGCGTGGAGAGTCATGTGGAGCATAAAGCAATACAGGCCTGGTTTAAATAGATTAATTCTCTGCTGTTAATTCTTTGTACTATTGTAGGATTGAGAAAACAGACCTGTGTATTATCTATGCGACTCTTTGCAACACCACTACCTCATCCCTGGAATCCTCATTGTGTTTTGTATGTTTTGATTGATACGCTAGTAGTGCTGTAGGCCAAATTTACGAGTTGACAAGCTGTTGCAAGATATTGCAGCATGAATCCTGAGTTGTAAATCTGTTCTCGGCAATGCTATTCAGTGTCAGGTGGAAATTTTGTTGTTCACCTAAAGTTCAGAAGGAAAATATTCTGGATGCTGTAAATCTGAAGTAATAGTGAAAACAAAAACAAAACTATGAACAGAGCGCTATCCAGCACTTTGTATTATCATTTTAGAAGTGATGCTGTTCTTAATTTTATGCAAATTAGTCTTTTGTAACAGTGCAGTACTGTATATGTAATTAATCCACAGTAATTGGATTTCACTCTCTGCCAGACGGGTCAGTAGATATGGCCCAGTTTCCAAATTTGAATGCTTAGTTAAACTATGGAGATAAGTTGATCTGTGTTAGTAAATAAACTTGGGCATAACTTCATGCAATGAGGTGTGTTTTTGAATTGCGATTTCTTTGCATTTTTGCAGGGTACGTTTAAATTCAAGGCAGAAAGTGACCTCTTACTTGCTGAGCACCACAAGTCACTGCTCTACGATGGCAAGTTGTCGAGTAGTATTGCATTCACTTACAACCCAAAGGCCACAGATGCTCAGCTCTGTCTAGAATCATCCCCAAAGGATAATCCATCTATTTTTGTACATTCTCCACATGCTCTAATGCTTCAGGTAAAATCAAATTTGTTTGACCTCTATAATACTGGTAAAGAATGTGATAAATATTTTTATGTTGAAAAATATTTAATTACCACATCAGAAAGATAAACAATGTTGAAGCGCTGGTCAGACAGCATCTGTGGAGAGAGCAACAGTTCGAAGATGACTCTTTCTTGGAAGTCCTATTGGATTTGAGAAATTTACTCTAATGTTTCTCTCCCAACAGATGTAACTTGACCTGCTGAATTTCTGTTATTATTTTTAGATTTCTTGCATGCATGATATTTTGTTTTGTGTAACACACCTGCAGGTTGGGAATATTATGGACAAATGCTTGTATTAAAATGGCTTAAATGAAGCAAGAAGTTCTCTCTCTAAATGAAGTTAACTATTTTTATGCAATTCAGTTATATGGGAAACTACTTGCACGTAAATTTTAACGTTCTGGCTCAGCAACAATTGCACAACATCATTTTATGATTTTGTTGCTACTTTAAGTACTGAATATTTGTAAAGCAAAGTTAAGATTTAGTTTTCGATCCATGCGAATGATCTACTTATATGGAAAAAATGTTCAGATTCAAGTTTTGATAGTCATTGAAGGATTTTGACACACTAGAAAAGGCTGTAATGGAACTAGAACTTTTGTAATTATAAAATATATTCTTAAAATAAGTTCTTAGCATAAAACCTGAGTGCTAAAATTATAATCATATTAATTAACTTTGTTTTTAATACTTGTGACTTTTCTCTTGCATTTCCAAAACATTTTCATAAAGGTGCAAGTGTAAAGTTCATCTTTGATTTTAATTTTAAATTTCTTTCAATAGGATGTCAAAGCTGTTGTAACACATTCTGTACAAAGTGCTATACATTCAATTGGTGGCATCCAGGTGCTTTTCCCATTATTTGCACAGCTCGATTACAGACAGCATTCTTCTGATCAAGTTGACAGCACAGTTTGGTAAGTAACTCTAAGATGTATTACATCCTGTTCTGGGGTTGATTGTTCATTACTCCAAGTAAACCGTGATAGGTTAACAGTGGAATTCAAGAAATTTGTAGCTCAAAAGCATATTAATTGACTTGTCAAACTTGTGTTAGCTCTTTGAAAGATGAGTCATGCTTAATCTGTATTTTCACATTTTATTCGTAACCTTGTAAATTTCTCAACCTTCAGGACCTGTTCAACTCCCCACCTTACCTTAATTTTTGAGAACCTCTCATCTTGAAAGTTTCCATAACTTATTAACATTCTAATTTTAAACAAAGAAATGAACCTATACTTGTTAGCCATCAGTCAGTTCTCTTCATGCAGTAGCTATCAGTTTTGAATTTCTTCTCAGATTTCCACACTCAGTCTCCTCAAGCTCACATTCTTCACTGTCACTGATCCTCTGCTGCGAGTTCTTCTATTATCTGCTATCATTTTTCACCATTTCTCCTCAGGGTTCTTCTGTGTTTATTAATTCTTGTATTGTTTCCTCTCAAACTTGTTTTTCTACTCTCTCTGTTACATTGTTTTTTTTTCAAAATCATCCTCTCTGCTACAATTGAGTAAAGAATGCTTAGCTGCTCCAAGAATTTCCTTTTGTTGCATGCAACACTCCTTTCCTATAGTGCACTTGATCCAAATAGTTTGTTGTTGATCTTAAAAAAAGGAAGCATTACAAGAACTTAATGAGCTAATATAGGTTGTAAATGCCAAAATAATTTGCTATCTAAATTTCTCTTGGTTCAGGCATATTTGGAATGTTAATGACTTCATCTTCTTTTTCTGACTTTTTTATTTTAGCTCCACATTGTTGGCTTTTATAATGGAATTACTGAAGAACTCTGTGGCCATGCAAGAGCAAATACTCTCTTCTAAAGGCTTTCTTGTCATTGGGTATAGCCTCGAAAAGGTCAATATTGAAACAACCTATTAATTTTGTGTATGGTTTTAAACAAGGCTCAACAATTAATTTAATCCAATCAAACATGAAACAACTTAACACTGTTTCTCAAAGCATTGAATCTTGGAGTGCATTGTCCTCAACAGGCGAGAAGTATTTTTAGAAAACAAAAAAAGCACTATTCTTAAAACGTGTTTTGCATGTTGTTCCCATTAAAATGCAGGGTAACTTCATTGAAAGGTCAGAGGCAATGTACAATTTGCAGGCTCCAAGTCATCATCTTATTTCTTCGTTGATAGCAGGAAGAATTGAGGAATTGAATAAATCTGCAGCTCTTAAATTTGGCTCTCTAAATCTTTACCATTTTATAATCATGAATATAATGAATTAACTGATGAACTTCTTTGACTTTCCCTTGCCTGTATAAATAAGAAAGAAAACTTGTGTTTTTGTAGACCTTTGTTTTGTCAGTGGATTACTTTTGAATTTTAGTCATTGTACTGTAAGCGAGTAGCAGCAAGTTTGTGTACAGTAGTGTGTCAAAACAGAAGGTGATAACTGACCAGATAATTGGTTGAGATAGAAAATTACCAATTAATTTACTAAAATTCAGTGAATTTAGAAAAGGTTCTATCAGTGAAAAATAGTAAGTAATAACCCCTTTATTCAAGAAGGGAGTGAGGCAGAAAATAGGGAGCTATGGATAAGTTAGCTTGATGCCTGTTGTGGGGAAAGTTTAGAATTTAACATTAGGGAGGTGAAAACAGGACACCTGGAAAGATGCAAGGTAATTGGGAAGACTGCGTGGTTTTGTGAAAGAAAAATAATGTTTAACCTATTTTTTCAAATGCCCTGAAGGAATAATGTGGCTCAAGGCACTGTACTTGGATTTCTAGAAGGCATTTGACAATGGGCCACATAAAAGCTTATTGCATAAAGGAACTTGGTGTAGTGGTTAAAGTACTAACATGGATCAATGATTAGCTGGTTGGTAGAAAGCAGAGAATGCATAAATGTGTCATTTTTCAGATTGATAGGATATGATGAATGGGATCCCACAGAACTCTCAATGTTTTACAATTTTTGACAATGGCTAAGTTTGCTGGTCTTACAAGGATAGGTCAGAATGCATTTTGTGAAGATGACATAACCTGTGTTGATTTGGCACCTTGTTAAGGGAGTGGGTAAAGATGTGGCAGATGAACTATGGTATGGGGAAAGTGTAAAGTTGATGACTTTGGCAGAAAGAATACAAAATGAATATTGTTTAAGTGGAAAATGGCAACAGAATTCCAAGTTGTAGAAAGACCTAGGTATTGTAGTGCATGAGTCACAAAAAGTCATTAAGACCGCTAATGGGAAGTACTCCTCCATTTTGAGAGGAGTTGATCATAAAAGTAAGGACCTTATGATTCAGCTATATAGGGCATTGGTAAGTCGACATCTCAAGTACTTGCACAGTTTTCATCATCATAATTATGGTAGCATGTAAATGCGTTGGAGGAAGTTTAGAGTTGGTCTACTAAAATGGTATCTCGAATAAGTGGGTTGTCCTATGAGGAATGACTGAAGAGGTTGGTCTTGTTTAGACTGGCATTTAGAAGAGTGAGGGTGATTTAACTGAGCTTGTAAGATCTTGAATGGTTAACGAGTTTTGAAAAGATTTGTAGCTCAGTTTGAGGTTCTGGATGTGAGTTTGCTCGCTGAGTTGGAAGGTTCTGTTTCAGATGTTTTGTATCATCAGTGAGCCTCTGGTGAAGTGCTGGTGTTATATCCTACTTTTTATTTGTGTTTAGGTTTCTTTGGGTGTTTGGTGATGTCATTTCCAGTTCTTTTTCCTCAGAGGGTGGTAGATGGGGTCCAAATCAATGTCTTTGTTGATTAGAGTTCCAGTTGGAATGCCATGCTTCGAGGAATTCTCGTGCGTGCCTCTGTCCGGCTTGTCCTAGGATGGATGTGTTGTCCCAGTCAAAATGGTGTTCTTCCTCATCTGTATGTAAAGATACTAGCGAGAGTGGATCATGTCTTTTTGTGGCTAGTTGATGTTCATGTGTGTTGTGGCTGGTTTTCTGCCTGTTGGCCCAATGTAGTGTTTGTTACAGTTCATGCAAGGTATTTTGTAAATGACATTAGTTTTGCTTGTCATCTGTATAGGCTCCTTCAAGTTCATTAGCTGGTGTGTTGGTGGGTTTGTGGTCATCCATGATGCCAAAAGGTCTGAGTAATCTGGCAGTCATTTCCAAGCTGCCTTTGATGCAGGGGAGCATGGCTAGGGTTTCTCGGCTTGTTTTGTCTGCTTGTTTCGGTTTGTTGCTGAGAAATCGGCAGACTGTCTTGGGTACCCTTTCTTCATGAAAATGCTGCATAGATGATTTTCTTCTGCTCTTCATAGTTCCTTTGTGCTGCAGGAATTATTGAAATAATGACCTATTGCAGCTTCGTTTGTGGGTGTTGGGATGATTGGTTCTGTAGTTCAGTGTTTTGTCCGTATGTGTTGTTTTCCTGTAGACACTGGTTTGAAGCTCCCCACTGACAAGTTCACTCTACGCTAATGTGTAGCAATGGCAGTTTGTTATTTTCTTCCTCCTAAGTGAGCTTTATGCCAGCAAGGATATTTTTGATGGCCTTGAAGGTTTTCTCTAATTTGTTTTCTTCAGTGATGACAAAGGTGTCATCTATGTAGTGGACCCAAAGTTTGGTTTGGATGGTTGGGAGAGCTGTTTGTTCGAGTTTCTGTGTTACCGCTTCTACAGGGAATCCTGATATCAGTGATCCGATGGGTGTTCCGTTGATTGGCTTGTAGGTCTTGTTATTGAACGTGAAATGGATAGTGAGGTTATAGGTCGACTAGTTTGGCAATGCTGTCTTTGCTGATGAAGTTGGAAATATCTACTGTTTGTGTCTTTGTTTCTTCTAATAGTGTAGTCAGTGTTTTTTTGGCTAGGTTGATGTTGATGATGATGTGAATAAGGCTGTTACGTCAAAGGAGATCATTATTTCATCCTCTTCTAGTTGGTGTCTTTGGTGTTCAGGAATTATTGGGTGGAGTGAATTGAGTGGTGTGAGTCCTCTACTAGGTGTTTCAGTCTTTTTGTGGAGTTCATTGGCTAGCCTGTACATTGGTGTTCCAGGGAGAGAGACTATGGTCTAAGGGAGGGAGGGGGGCGAAGAGAGAGAGCTCAGTCTCACTACTAGATCTCACAGTAGGGCGAACAGTCAGTGGGCAACTTCAAGCCAGTGTCTACAAGAAAACGTCAGATATGGCCCAAATACTGAACTACAGAAGCAATCATCCCAACACCCACAAACGAAGCTGCATTAGGACATTAATTCAATGAGCCACCACACAGTGTCAGGGACCTGCAGCATTGATGAAGCCACCCATGTCTTTCTGTCACACCCCACCCCTATCAGTTCAATGGGATTGACACTTGCTAAGTCCACTCCCCGTTCGGGAGGCTAGGCAGCAGCAGCGCAGCACGTGCGCCTCCGCCCCCACCTGTGCCCCAATGTTTGCTCCCCCCCCCCAAACCTGTCTATTACAGCCCCACAACTGCATCCTCCAACCCGCCCCTCACTGGAATGGACACCAACAGTAAGTCTGCTGCTGCCTTTTGGGGGGGGGGTGCAGGTGGGGAGGAGGAAGGTGAGTCTCAAAATAGCGCACCCAAAGGCGTGCACACGCAACTTTTAACTGCAACATTTGACAAGTTCCCTCTTTGCCCTGTACAGGGCAATGTTGGAGAGGATTATCTGGGGAGGAGGGAGTTTAGGGTACATACCTGTGTAGAACTCCAGGGAAAGTGTGGGGTGAGAGAGAGCGCAGGCGGTCAGTAATTTGGCGATGGTGCCTGGGCTCCCATGACGTCCAGGACTGTTCTCGGTAGCATTTCAGCCAAGTTCATTTTTAACTATTATAAGGAAAAGGCACTATTAGTGTTGAAAAACCTCTTTGATGTAATGTTTCTATTGGGACCTTGAGATCTTCTTTGGATAATCCGAAATTTGGATAATTGAGGTTCCTCTGTAAACACAGTCTGCCAATTTCTCAGCAACAAACCGAAACAAGCAGACAAAACGAGCCGAGAAACCCTAGCCGGACAGAGGCACACATGAGAATTCCTAGAAACGTGGCTTTCCAACTGGAACTCTATCAACAAACGCACTGATTTGGATTCCATTTACCATCCTCTGAGAAAAAGAACGAGAAATGACATCACCCAACGCCCAAAGAAACCTAAACACAGAAAGCAGGACATAACACTAGTGCTTCACCAGAGGCTCACTGAACATGTTACCCAGTATGGTGACGAAACGTTTGAAATCAAACCTTCCAGCTCAGCGAAGAAACTCGCATCCAGATTCTGAATGGTCTTCACAAGCTGGACATGGAAAGGATGTTTTCTCTTATGGAGTGAGTCCATAACTAGGGTACACTTTTAAAATTGGAGATTTTCACTTTCAGAAAAGAAATGAGGTGAAATATTTTCTGAGTTTTGTATATTTGGAACTCTGCTTCAGAATGTGATGGAGACAGGGTTATTAATATTTTTAATGTGCTGATAATTACATTCTTGTTAGACAAGGGAATCAAAAGTTATTACTGGTAGATAGGAATGTGAAAACAGAGCAGAATGGCCTACTGCTGCTGCTTGTCTGTAAGAATCAGGTGAACTCTCTAGGCGTCTTTGAATTGTGCAATGAAATCTTTTATCTCTATCCAAGAGAGCAGATGCTAATTTCAGTTTTCTGTCTGCTCTGAAAGTCTTTGCCTCAATACAGCATACTCTTGGTATTTCATACAGGTGTCAAGTTAATTTTCTGCTAAATTCTCTGCTGTTGGGTTTAAACGCTTAACTTGCAGATTAGTGTATACGTTAGCAATTTTATCTAAACAAAGGACATGTAAGATGCCAAATATGAATTTTTAGTAAATGTTAAAAATGCAGGCTTTACTGGTGAAAATATTATTCCTGTTTTAGTATTTTGAAATGAAATGGTAGCAATGACTATTAGACAATACTGTGCTGAAATTTGTCATATTTACGTGGGATCTGAAATTACTGAATACCCATTTTCATCTTTAAATCCCAGTCCCCCCGAATCATCATAAATAATACCTTTTCTTAGCTGCTTTCAGTTGTAAAGAAGGGTCACTGGACTTGAAATGATACTGCTGTCTCTGCATAGTTGCTGCCATCTGGCAACTTCTGTTTTTGTTTGTTTCAAGAATACTGAAACTGTTGGACAATTGCAAGGGCAAAGGCTTCTCCATTGCTACCTTCTGGATTTTTATAGTTCTCTGTAGTTATATGAAGTAGTTTAACTAGTTAACCATAAATTTAACATAATACGTAATCTTTTTAGCACTAGATTAAGTTTACAACACTTGAGGGGAACAAAATTTTAATGCACACAATTGATCACTTATTTGCTTCTCTCTATTTATTTCCCTTCTCCAGCAAATTTGTACCTGCACAAAATTCCAATGTTAGCACTAATATTTCAGTGCTCTGCTCTAAACTCATTCTGTGCTCTCACCCTCATTTTATCCACTATAGACCATGTCAGTGTAAGCTAGCTGGAGCTGTTAGCTTGGTGGAATACTCCACCTAGTGGTCTGGATAAGAATTGAAGTGCATTCAACATCTGGAGCAATCTAGAGGATATACATCTGTGTCAACACCTTAGTCAGCGACCTTGTATGGTCAGCAATTGTGCCTATGTGAATTTTGAATCAATTTGGATAAATTGGAAAGCACAGCCTGTTGTCAACTGCCACACCAGTTCTGTTCAGTTATGATTGATTTATTTTGATCTACTTTCACTTGTGATCAAACATTGCACTATCTGGGCTTGTTACTAAATAACAATTTTGATACTGTTTCATACATCTAAAATTTTAATCCTTTGAATATCTACTGCACAAATTTGTGTCACATTTTTAATGCTTTGGATGACTCTTGAGATTGTTGCTTACAGTTTTGAAAACAATGCATTTAAACCATGATGTTACATTTAGTACAGGCTTACATAGTGTTTTGTGCTCCATCTTTTGAAACATTTATAACACTTCTAAAAGGAGTAATTAATATTTTATTGCGTGCATTCCGAAGGGCCTGTTTCCACACTGTAAAGTAATCTGTAAAGTAATCTAAATCTAATCTAGTGTTTTGTGCTCCATCTTTTGAAACATTTATAACACTTCTAAAAGGAGTAATTAATATTTTATTGCGTGCATTTACAGAAATGTACTCAAGAAAACAAATTACTGTAAAAACAGTAATTTTTTTATTCCTTACGTTAAAACCTAGCTTATTGTTTTGGTTAGGAATAAGAAATAAGATGAATTGATGTACTCCATGGGCAAATGCATTCACATGTATCACTATTTAAATTACTTTAATATGCTGAATAACTGCAATCCATGTTTTTCTTGTAGTCTTCCAAAGTTCATATCACCGGAGCTGTTTTGGAACTCTGTTTGGCATTTGCCAAATACCTGAGTAATTTGCAGAATGGTGGTCCTCTACTCAAACAGTTATGTGATCACATTCTTCTGAATCCTGCCATATGGATACATGCTCCAGCCAAGGTGAACATGTACTTTTTCAGTTCTTAAAATGAAAACATATCTGAATTTAAAAATATTTCCAATGTACTGCAAAGATTTAGCGTGAAGTTAGCTGAACACAAGATATTGAGAACAAATAGTGTATTATTTTAATTGATTAAAATAATTCATGTCAATTATGCTTATAATCTGAGAAATAAGGGTTGGAATAAAATTGTTATAGTTTCCTCTTCTACAGGTTTGTAGCAGAAATAATCCCTAGTTTCTGTGTATGATTTGAACTGGATTCATTTTGATGTTTTGACCAAATGAGTCAAATTAAGTTGTGCATAATTTAAATTGGGTATATTACTAAATGAAAACAACTTTTAAACTCAGCTGCGTTGAGTATATTTTTGATTGGCAAGGGAGTTCAGGGCTATGAGGGAGGCATAGAGAGTCAACAGTTTTGGGGTGATATGCTTGTATTTACCTTAAAATATTAGAAATTGGAACAGGTTGAAGTTATTCTTCCTCATATGCCTGGTCAAGAAGCTAGTAGTTGACCTGACTATGTCCTTAACTCTAATTCCCTGTTTATGCCTCTGCCACCATACCATTCACTTGTCCTACTTGGCTTGAACATATATAGTGACTGGCTGTCACTGCTAACTGGACAAGGCAATTCCAAGTATCAGTTTATTGAGAAGAAATTTCTTTATCTGTTCATGTTTGCCTAAATCGTAGAAGATGATACAAAACAGAAGTAGTAGAAAACTAAGAATCTAATGAGTGATAAACTTGATTGATTACTATGACTAAAAGTTCCGAACTGGAGAAATGAAGACAACAAATCTCTTTAACTTGATGACTATTACCATGGTTTTCCAAAAGAGCCAAAAGTGAAAGCATTCTTAATAGTCATCTAAAATTTATTGGATTCTGAAATGTCCTGGTGAATTGCAAGGTTACAATTTTATGATATGAGGCCTCAGCTACCTGTAATCTATGTTATTGTATTCAAGATTGCTGGAAAATCAAAACCAAATAGGGAAGTACATTCAGAACGCAAAGTCTGTGAAGGGTATGGGCAGATTAAGTGAGTGGCCCAGAAGGACATAGTAAGGTCGTTCATTTCAGAAGATGCATGAGGAAAGGAGATTATTTTTTAAACTGAGAGAAGCTATTGAAGCAAAGAACTTGTGTTGTTTCAAAAAATGCATCTGTTGAAGCTTTTCACCTTATACTCAGCAGGATATTGGCAAGACTACCAATGCAAAGGGGCATAACAATTTATACAATATGGAAAGAAAGTGATGATTGATTGACAACCTTACAAAATAGACAATGTCACATTCTCTGGTTCTTTTCTTAGGGTAAACCAATCAGAATCAAACCGTCTGGTTTAAACAAAGCTTAGCAGTTAAGTGACAGCCATTAGCTAACTGGTGCATTCTCCATGGCAGTGCCACTTGAGTAAGAATTCTGTTGCCAATCAAATCAACACTCTTCTCCTATAGTATAATATTACCTTGATTTTCTTGTGAATGTTCTTATAAATATAAGCTGAAGAGCTTAAACAAAATGCCGCCTTGGAGCAATAAACTGAAATTTTGAGTCTAGAAGGATTTGAGTATCCTTGTTAATGAAGCACATGACAGCAGGCATATAGGAGGGCAAGTGGCATGTAAAGCATTGGATTATAAAAGTAAAGGACCCTTACTGCATTTGTATACAGAGCTCTGGTGTAAGACCACACTGAGTACTGTGAACAGTTTAGATTTCAAAAGCTAAAGAGGGTTATATGTAGTGATTGTAACAAGGTCACCCAGGTAAACCTCATGGGATATGAGTTCCCTGATTGGGGCTGATAATCCTGTCCAATCAGGGAGCCCTGACTGATCGGTAAGAACATCAGTGTCAGACATCCTGTTCACTGAGCTGGATCAGTGTCAAGGACTTTCCACGTGTAAATAATGGGTGAATTGGTGACTGGATGCCAACCTCTGGAGTTATTTCAGGTTACATTTGCTTTGCGAGGAGCGCAACCAGGATTGATTCCTATGGAGTGTGATTTGCTTTATGGTGAAGAACTGAGTAGAATAGGTCAGTACTTTGGATTTTGAAGAATGAGTGGTGATATTACAGAAATATAAAATTTTAGAGACGTCAGTATATATTCTTAGAAGCTACTTTCCCAGGTTTAAAACTGTAGAACAACAGATTGAGGTCAGCATTTGCTATTGGGAATGAGATGCAAAGATTTGGTGTGTGTAAATCTTTAGAATTCTGCACCCTGGAAGTTCATAGGAGCTCAGAGGCAAGGTATATTTGAGCTGAGGCAAGTAAATTTGGATTTGAAGGGAATGCAGGGATATTGGAACCTACTGGGAAAGTGAAGATGAGATCAACATTAGCCCTATCGTACAGGGTGTCAGGACAACTTAAGGGAAAATGTAGGTTGCTCCTGCTCGTTTTAAGTTCTTATTTTCTTAAGCATTGATCCTTCACCCTCTGAAACAATCTCATTTCTCAGTTATTAAACATAACTCAGCAACAGTAGGCTATTCTGCTCATAATGTCATCTTCACTAAATGCACACAAAGCATTGTTGTCAAGTTACTCCTTTTGGAAGTGCTGAAAGAGCACATAATCTGATTTTCTTTCCTCTATCTAACTTGGGCACAAGTGTATTTGTGATTTCTTTCCTGTCTTCATGGGTGTGAACTACTAAGTCAATGATGTGTTAAGGACTGAATCATTGACTTGAGCCACGAGGGAATGTTATCAAGATGAAAATGGTGGTCGGATTTTGGTCAAATGATTGACTATAAAATTCCAGTTACTACTAAATTCCAGTAAAGCAGATTTTCTTAAGCATACAATTTTCTCTGACTAGCAAAACTGACAGAACATATTCTCAGGTCTTTCTAGCTTTTGAACTGATACATTTCAATTGTCCAAGAGAAACAGCCATGTTAATGGAAATCCTTAATGCAATATCTGTTGCAGTTGATAAACTCCTTCTTCCATTGAAGGAACTGTCTCTTTCTGCTAACTCAACTCAAAGTGAGATTAAGAGCTTGTTATAGGCAAAAGCATGGTGATAACCTGTTTGTTTACCCCTTTTACGATAAAATCTGGAAACTGATCATTGTCATTTCAGGCTTTTAAGCAAAAGCTTTTAACTTGGAATATTGTGAGACTGTTAATGTCCTCTTGATATGTTTTGTTCTCCTATTTTATAATTTTTTCCACTATTAATTTTTATAATTCTTATCTCAACTTGCATATGAAAACTTATTAAAGTTAGAGGATAGTACTCTGATCCTGCCAACATGATTTTTTTTATCAAGAATCATGGCTCTGATTTGTGACCCATTGACAGCTGACCCCAGACTTTGAGTATAGCCATACTGTATTCTGAACTAGTGTGATGTTCTCTGTGTGTCATTGTGGGATCTACAGAACGAGGAAGTATGTGGCCGAGCCTCAATTCAATTTAAATAATATAAAGAGCAGTCTAAAGAAAGATGGGATTATGAAAGAAATAAAAAACAGAAGATAAGTTAAACATTCGTTTTTTTCAAATAAAAATGCAAGCATTACTTCGCTTCTGAGGAAACCAAGACTTAACACATTTGGAATTGAATTTTCAGAACCATAGAGGTTCTTGAAGTGGAGGTGCTGGTGTTGGACTGGGGTGGACAAAGTTAAAAATCACACAACACCAGGTTGTAGTCCAGCAGGCTTACTTGCAAGTACTAGCTTTCGGACCGCTGCTCCTTTATCAGGTAACTAGTAGGGTAGGGTAATAAGACACAATTTATGGCAAAAGACCATAGTGTCATGCACCTGATATGATATATTGAACACACCTAGATTACTGTTAAGTCTTAAACAGCAATCTAGGTGTGATCAATATATTAATTGCATGACATGATGATCTTTTTGCTATAAATTCTATGTCTTATGATCCTGCCCCACCAGTTAACTGATGAAAGAGCAATGCTTTTTTTAACTTGGCTCTTGAATGCACTAGTCTGAATGTTTTCTGGCAATTTTAGAGTCACTAGTAAGAAAACCAAGTTCATACCATTCAGTTGATTTTAGCTCAATTAGTCTGCAAGGATTGTAAAGGACACCCTGTGTCAAGGGCATCTCAGACAGCAACTTATGGAATCCATGTTTAAATATTCTGCAATTTTCTGTCTGACCTGCTTTATTGTAATGGACTATTAATTGCATTATGATGAAGTTAGCTAAATATTGATGTTGATGATTTTGAATTGCAGACTTGGATGTTGCAATAATCAAAATATTAGAGGCCAGTGAATAATTGGAATTGAACAGTTGCCAGATTTCACAAAAATAGCCTTCAGGGTTATAGTTTCAAGAAGAGAAATTCATAGTTCCAATATGGGTGTGATATTTTTTAAAGTTTCATAAACCAAACCAAAGTAAAAACAATAAGAAATGTTTATAGTTCAGTTTTTGGGAACTAATTTTTCCCTGAACTGGTGTCTGTCTTTGTCGTTGTGAACTCCTTAAGGCATTTCAATTCTCAAATGTTAATTGAAAGGAATTGCAATATGAAGATTTGTATTTGATTTGTAACTGAATGCAGAGGTTTTTACTTGGTTGTTCAGGTCTTGACTGCAGAATCTTAATTGTTTGATATTGGTACAAATCTGTGATTTATTTTCTTCACTTCAAAACAGGTTCAGTTGCAGCTCTACACCTACTTGTCCACCGAGTTTATCAGTACAGCCACCATTTACAATGCAGTACGACGAGTTGGTACTGTGCTGCAGATAATGCACACCCTTAAATACTATTATTGGGTAGTGAATCCTCAGGATCGCAGTGGAGTTGTTCCCAAAGGCCTGGGTAAGCAAACCTTGAAGTGATTAATGAAATAAAACATTAGATTGTGTTGCTTATTTTGTTCTGCAACTCCAGTTGTAGCTCATAAATAATGAAATATGTTGCATCTGAGGCAACCATTTTTGTCTGATTTGGCATCACTGAAGATGCTGATACATGAAGTCACTTCAGAGCAGGTGCAACCAGAAATTTATAGCACCGTAAAAAGAAAGAAATCTTTTTTGGGAGTTGTAGCAGATATTTTCTTTTAAAAGGTTTCTAATATATTGAGAAATATTACTTTTGCAAAAGGTATAGTAAGTCTGGACAGAATTGAAATGTGAAGAAAGGAGCATAAGAGGCGATCTTGTGGGTGTGAAAACTATTTGAGTTAGAAGCTGTAATTTGTTGTTATATGCAGTGATATCTGAACTGATGGCCCAAAGACTCAATCCAGACTATTTCTGAACATAACTGTGCATAAGCATTAGCTTCAGTAAGAACTGCATGTAAAGCGTTTCATCGTCAAATGATTGATTTTACACATATATCAGATCTGTAATGGAGAAAAAGTCACGAGATAAGTTTTTAATATAAGACAGCATTGAAGGAATGAAACATCGATGACTGTAAATTGGCCTGAACTGTTAACTGTAGGAAGTATTGACTGTAACATAACATGAACTAGAAAGTCAGTTTCAACAGGACCTAGGCCAACAGGATGACAGACGAGCAGCAGATAGAATTTAAAACAGAAATGTGAGGTAGTACAATTTGGTAGAAAGGATAGAGGCAATTTAGACTAAGCCACATGTTTCTAAAGTGTGCAGAGACCAGGAGGGACCTGAAGGTACATTGACATACATCGTTGAAAGTTATTAAAAAGGTGGTTTGCAAAGCATTTGAAACCTTGGGCTTCATAAATAGAGGTATTGAATACAATAGCAGATATTTTATGGAGAACTTTTTATAAGACTCTGGTTAGGCCACAACAACAGTGTCATGTTTTGTTAGTGAACTCGAGAACAGTTGTGAAAGGGTTCACAGAAGATTTGCAGAAAGGTTTCAGTGATGAGGCAGTTTAGCTTCAAAGTTAGGTTGGGGAGCCTGAGGTTGTTCTTCCAGCGTATACACCAATTTTTGCTAGCTACTATCAGTTCTGAGGAAGTGTCATGGGATTCAAATAGTTAACTCCACAGATGCTGCCAGACCTCCTGTGTTTCTTCAGCAATTTTTGTTTTTGTCAGATTTCCAGCATTTGCAGTTCTTTGTTTTATTGTAATCCAGTGGACTGGTTAAGCTATTAAAGAAAAATGACACAACAAAAAAAAGAGAAGTAAGGGAGAAGTGGCAATCGGAGATGCTGTTTTAATGATGGGTACAATACAATACACTTTGTTCCTTAAAGTCATTGACATAGACTGTAGCTAGTTGAGCTTCCTGTGGTATTTGTCTAATGACATTTAGCCAACCTGAAAAGAAACCTTTTGCTCTGATCCTCTGTTTCCTAGTAGCCAATCCTCTCTTCATGTTAATATATTATCTTCCAACACACAGAATTCTTCTCTTCTGTAGTGAAGTGGCATCTTATTGAATGCCATTGGCTATCCAAATTTATTACATCAATGAGTTCCCCTTTAATGACTTCCTCTAGTTACATTTTGAAAGAAGTTTAATAAAGTTATCCAGTGCGATTTTCCATTGGCAAAAGGAATATTTTGAAGTTGTCTGATTGTGTTAATTTCTGCTGCTACTTGCTTAATAACAGATTCCAACATGTCCCAGTGATAGGCTAAAGTTTCCTGCTTTCTGTCTCTCTGCTTTCTTGAATAGAGGTGTTAGACTTCAGGCAATTCAGTATATTTCACATTTTGCAAATGGCAGTTAATGCATCCATTATCTCTCCAGTCACTTATTTTAAGGCTCTAAACAGCAGGCCATTGGGTCCAGCGGACGTGATAGCTATTAGTCCTGTTAGTTTCCCTATACTTTTCTTGTTTGTTTTAAGTCACTCTGTTTCTTTTATCAATTTTCTATAATTCCTAACTTGCTATTTTTAAATGTTGTTTTCCACGAATCAGATGCAAAATATTTGCATGAAGTCAGATGCAAAATGATTTATTGAAAGTATTGCCATTTCCAATTATTAATTCCCCAGTCTCCTCATCTAAGGGACCAACATTTTCTTTAGTAACTCTCTTCCTTTTTATAGTTTTGTGAAGGTCATTGCTGCCTGTTTTTATATTTCACGTTACTTTGCTTACATAATATAATTTCTCCCTTCTTTAAGTCTTTTTGTCATCCTTTGCTGAGTTCTTAAGTTTTCCTAGTACTGTGTTCTGCGATTGATCTTCATAGCATTGCATGCATTTTCTTTCAATCTGGTATCATCCTTAATTTCCTTTGCCATTTGATGGTTCACCTTTCTTGGATATATATTTGTTCAGAGTTATGAAATAATTCTATAAATGTCCAAAATTTGTTCTCTACCATTTTACATTTTATTTTTTTTCCCAATCCTCTGTAGTTAACTTTGACTTTACACCTTTGTAATTGTTGTTATTTAAGTACAGGATATTAGTTTTAGAGTCAACTTTCTCACTCCTCAAACTGAGTATACAATTCATTTTGTGTTATGGTCACTCTTGCCTAGATTAGTTTGGATTTACCTGACACATAAATGATGGACTTTGTGTACTCTGATAAACATTTTTAACTCTCGAGATGTCTTTGAGAATTGATTTCCAGTGCAGCATCCCAGTGAGGAATGATGCTTATTCTAACTTTTTTTGTGTGATTTTCTGAGGAAGCTTCATCAACATTGGTCATTATTTTTTAAAAAGTGCTTGAATGTAATCTTACGATATTGCTTTTCCCTTCCCAGATGGGCTCAGGCCAAACCAAAAAGAGATCCTCTCCTTACGGGCTCTTTTACTATTGTTTGTGAAACAATTGATAATGAAGGTGAGAATCAGAAATGTAAAAATGTTATGCCATACTTGCCATGAAAAATGGTTCTGTATGTAAATCTTGTCATGTAGTTACTTGTACTTCCTTTGGAAGATGTACTTTTCTTTTGAGTCTTTATTAAATTTCAAGAAATTATGTAAGATTGATTCATACACAGAAAAGTCATTTTAGTTCGTCAAGTCTGCACTGACAAAGCTATACTAAATCTACAAGCCTTTCCAGATTTGACATTTCAAGTGCTTGTCTAGGTGTTTGTTAAAGGTTGAGAGATTTCTCGTCTAAACAACTCTGCCAAGCAGTGTGTTCCAGAATCCTGTCACCCTGTGGGTGAAATGATTTTCCTCCAATCCCCTCTAAACCTTCCACCTTTCACCTTAAAATTATGCCCTCTTGTTACTGACAGTCCAACTAAAGGGAACAGCTGATTACTATCCATCCTGTCCATGTTCCTCATAATCTCCTGTGTGTCAAACTAGGCCCCTCTCAGCCTTCTCTGTTCTCAAGAAAACAATCCAAGCATATTCAGCCTGTCTTTATAGCTAACATGCTACATCCCAGATAACTTTCTGGTAAATCCCCTCTGCACCCCCTCCAATGAAATCATATCCTTCCTATATTGCATGACCAGAACTGCAAACAATATATTCGCTGTGGTCTAACTAAAATGCTGTTCAGCTCCAACATAACCAACTGCTTTTGTAATCAGTATTCATTGCATCTGATATTGTCTTGCAGTATTCTTCACCATGATGACCTTTTTCCATTTAGCGCAGGTGTGGGTGGAAGGTTTTTGTATATAAAGTATGTTATCTTGAAGATTGATATTTCCCTTTCTTTTTTGAGGAAGGAAGTTGTAATTTGATTAATGGACTTGCACTGTCAGGATATTACTCCAGACAAGAAGTTAGATGTTGTAATGCGAAGTGACCTGAGGCAGATGATACTAAAATGGAGAAATGTGTGTAGGGAGTAGTTATCACAACGAAGTAATAATTGAAGCTGATATAGAGCAGAATGACTTAAGTAAGTTAACAAACAGTGAAATTCACAACTGATCTTGGAGGAACTGTTTGGGTGAAATCACAGCACAGAATCAGATATATGAATAGTTTTAAGTGTGGCCTGCAGAAAGTCTGCAGTAGTGAGTAGAGTGGGTTCTTTCTTGATTATATGTTTTTTGAGATATGTCTCTTGATTAACCTTAAACTATTAATTTAACCTGGAGCAGCGTTTTGTAGAGGAATGAGGTGTTGTTTTTCTGGGTTTTTGTAGATTGTGAAGGAGCAAAAATGGCCTTTCGTAAAGTGATATGTGCTGCTTGTCAGATGTGGGAGTTGAAAGAGAGTTTATGGGGTTACTGTGGATTATATCTGCAATGAATGCTGTTGGTTGAGAATTCTATTAGATCGAATGGATTGGTTGGAGAGACATTTAGAGGCAGTGGTGAATTTGCAACAGCAATGGTATGTAATGGATGGCAGTTATAGGAAGGGGGAAAAGTCATAGATGGGTTAACTTCAGGAAAGGTAAGGGAGGTAGGCAGTTAATGCAGGAGTCTTCTGTGGCTATCCCCATTTCAAACAAGTATGCTGTTTTGGAAAATGTTTGGGTTGATCGATTCACAGGGGACTGTAGCACAAACAGTCAAGTTTCTGGTATTGAGACTGGCTCTAATGCAATAACGGGTTAGGTCAGGTTCCAAATGATCAATTGTGTTAGGGGGTTCTCTCGTCCGAGATACAGACAGATGTTTCTGTGGCCAGCAGCGAAAAATCAGAATGATGTGTTGCTTCCCTCATGCCAGGATCAAGGATGTCTCCGAGAAGGTGCAGAATGTTCTCAAGGGGGAGAGGGGCTAGCAGGAGGTCATTGTCCACATTGGAACCAACGACATAGGAAGGGAAAATGTTGAGATTCTGAAGGCAGATTACAGAGACTTAGGCAGGAATTTAAAAAGGATGTCCTCGAGTAGTAATAGTGAGGAAAGGTTTCAATCTGAGACTGGTACAGTTGAGAACAGAAGCGAGTCAAACAGTCAGGGCAGGCAGGGACAAGGTAGGACTAATAAATTAAACTGCACTTATTTCAATGCAAGGAGCTGAACAGGGAAGGCAGATGAACTCCGGCATGGTGAAGAAAATGGGACTGAGATATCCTAGCAATTACAGAAAGATATCTCAGGGATGGACAGGACTGGCAGCTTAATGTTCCAGGATACAAATGCTGCAGGAAGGTTAGAAAGTGAGGCAAGGGAGGAGGGGGAGTAGTGTTTTTAATAAGGGATAGCATTGCAGCTGTATTGAGGGAGGATATTCCCGGAAATACATCCAGGGAAGTTATTTGGGTGGAACTGAGACATTGGAAAGGGATGATCACCTTTATTGGGATTGTATTGTCAGACCCCCTAATAGTCAGAGGGAAATTGAGAAACAAACTTGTAAGGAGATCTCAACTATCTGTAAGAAAAATAGGGTGGTTACGGTAGGGGATTATAACTTTCCAAACATAGACTGGGACTACCATAGTATTAACGGTTTAGATGGAGAGGAATTTGTTAAGTGTGTACAAGAAGATTTTCTGATTTGGTATGTGGGCGTACCTTATAGAGAAGGTGTAAAACTTGACCTACTTTTGGGGAAATAAGGCAGGGCAGGTGACTGAGGTGTCAGTGGGGGAGCACTTTGGGGTCAGCGACCATAATTCTATTAGATTTAAAATAGTGATGGAAAAGGATAGACCAGATCTAAAAGTTGAAGTTCTAAATTGGAGAAAGGCCAATTTCGACAGTATTAGGCAAGACCTTTTAAATAGCTGATTTGGGGCAGATGTTTGCGGATAAAGGGACGGCTGGAAAATGGGAAGCCTTCAGAAATGAGAACAAGAATCCAGAGAAAATATATTCCTATCAGGGTGAAAGGAAAGGCTGGTAGGTCTAGGGAATACTGGATGACTAAAGAAATTGAGGGTTTGGTTAAGAAAAAGAAGGAAGCATATGTCAGGTATAGACAGGATAGATTGAGTGAATCCTTAGAGTATAAAGGCAGTAGGAGTAATCTTAAGAGGGAAATCAGGAGGGCAAAAAGGGGACATGGGATAGCTTTGGCAAATAGGGTTTAGGAGCATCCACAGGGATTTTACAAATACATTAAGGATACAAGGGTAACTAGGGAGAGAATAGGGCCCCTCAAAGATCAGCAAGGCGGCCTTTGTGTGGAACTGTAGAAAATGAGTATTTTGCATCAGTATTTACTGTGGAAAAGGACATGGAAAAGGACATGGAATGTAGGGAAATAGATGGTGACATCTTGAAAAATGTCCATATTACAGAGGAGGAAGTGCTGGATATCTTGCAACACTTAAAAGTGGATAAATCCCCAGGACCTGATCAGGTGGGCCCTAAAACTTGCTGGGCCTCTTGCTGAGATATTTGTATCATTGATAGTCACAGGTGAGGTGCCGGAAGACTGGAGGTTGGCAAACGTGGTGCCACTGTTTAAGGACAAACCAGGGAACTATAGATCAGTGAGCCTGACGTCTGTGGTGGGCAAGTTGTTGGAGGGAATCCTGAGAGACAGGATGTACATATATTTGGAAAGGCATTGACTGATTAAGGATAGTCAACATGGCTTTATGTGTGGGAAATCATGTCTCACAAACTTGATTGAATTTTATGAAGAAGTAACAAAGAGGATTGATGAGGGCAGAATGGTAGATGTGATCTATATGGACTTCAGTAAGGTATTTGACAAGGTTCCCCATGGGAGACTGACTAGCAAGATTTCACGCAATACAGGGAGAACTAGCCGATTGGATACAGAACTGGCTCAAAGGTAGAAGACAGAGGGTGGTGGTGGAGGGTTGTTTTTCAGACTGGAGGCCTGTGACCATTGGAGTGCCACGAGGATTGGTGCTGGGTCCTCTATTTTTTGTCATTTATATAAATGATTTGGATGTAAGCATAAGAGGTACAGTTAATATGTTTGCAGATGACTCCAAAGTTAGAGTATTGAGTACAGGAGTTGGGAGGTCATGTTATGGTTATACAGGACCTTCGTTAGGCCAGTGTTGGAATATTGCATGCAATTCTGGTCTCCTTCCTATCGGAAAGATATTGTGAAATTTGAAAGGGTTCAGAAAAGATTTACAAGGATGTTGCCAAGGTTGGAGGATTTGAGCTAGAGGGAGAAGCTGAACAGGCTGGGGCTGTTTTCCCTAGATCGTCAGAGGCTGAGGGGTGACATTATCGAGCTTTATAAAATCATGAGGGGCATGGATAGGATAAATAGACAAGGTCTTCTCCCTGGGGTGGGGGAGTCCAGAACTAGAGGGCATAGGTTTAGGGTGAGAGGGGAAAGATATAAAAGAGACCTAAGGGGCAACTTTCTCACACACAAGGTGGTGCGTGTGTGGAATGAGCTGCCAGAGGAAGTGGTGGAGGCTAGTAGAATTGCAACATTTAAACGGCATCTGGGTATATGATTAGGAAGGGTTTGGAGGGATATTGGCCGGGTTCATTTAGGTGGGGCTAGATTTGGTTGGGATATCTGGTCGGCATGGATGAGTTGGACTGAAGGTTCTGTTTCCGTGCTGTACATCTCTATATGACTCTAATAAATTGGGGGTAAAAAGCTAACTGAGGGAATGAAACAAAAGTAAGATACTATGGAAATTGGAAGTCTGGAATAAAAATAGAAAATGCTTGGTTATTGTGTGAATTTCTTTTTATTTGGGGAGTTGAATTGAATAGAGTTAACCTATCATCAGAAAAGTTTGAAACAAGTGAATATGAAGGGTTGGAAAAAGTACAAATGGGAAGTGACAGAAAGATTGGAGCAAGGCCAAAGAGGTTGGAGTGGAACAAGCAAAGAAAATAAAAGTCTGACAAGACAGATGTAAATAACAATGGTAAAAAATTGCTATCCAAAAGCAGAATCAGAGAAGAAATAAGTGAAGAAGACACTCACTAGAGCACGTAAAAGTGCCACACTGTGTTATTACAATCACAAAATGATTTCTTGAGACTTTTCTCTGGCTGGTTCTGTCTGTCTGTAATTGTAAAGATTTGAAAAGTCTTTTTAAGAGCTTCCAGATCAGGAAGAATGTTTCAGGTCAATCCACATCCTTAAACCTGTTCTGAAACCTCTGCTCATATTTTGACAGCTGTGACAGTAATGGAGGCAATGTATAACATTAAAAATAAAATAAAAATGAAGGCAAATTCATTTTATCTCCTACTGTTCATGGATTCTTTTAAAAAAAAATGCAGGATCCAGATCCATATTTTGTTCAGAAAACTAATCGATTCTTCCTTGGGCAATACTGTCAAGTGTCAAGTTTTGTTCAGACCCAACTCTTAATCTGCTAACAATGTATCTTTGTGAAAACAATGCCTTCAGTGGCAAGGATAAGGACGGTAAGGTTGTAACGTGATGACAAAGAAAATAAAATGGGGGCCAAGATTAAGATCTGGAATTGCTGAACCTAAGTGTTGTTAAGTGCCTCAGCAAACGATTTGGTCCATTTCTCGAGCTTGTGTTATGCTTCATTGGAACTCTTCAGTGAGTCGAGTTGGCATGAGAGCATGGTGGAGAATTAAAATGGCAGGTCAGCAGAAGCTCTGGAGACATGCTTGTTATTTGAAGTGGCTGCCTTCCATGTACAGTAGACCACATTGAGCAGCAATTATAATGTACTCAATTTGCTGTCATTATCTATGACTCCAAACAAAAGTGATTGGATGAAACCTTGCTTTACCTGTGCTTTTTCTGTTTCGCCGAAGGTATTTGTGGCCTTTTATGGTGAGGAGAAAAAAGTGAAAAGGCAGATGTTGTATCTGATCTTTTATGCAAAGGTGCCATAGGAAGGGAAGTAACATTAGGATAATTGAGGAATGGATGAGAATGTTGTGGATGGAGTGGTCTGCTTAACATCCTGAAAGGTGCAGGGAGTGGTAGATGTGTCAGATGGTAACATTATGTAGGAGATGGTGGAGGATGCATGGACAGAGGATGCATGGGTTCATTCGTATAGATGGTCTGCATGTCCAGCTACTTTCAACAATGTATAGTAAAGGTTAAGGAACCTTGGGTTTTGTAAATAGACGTGTTGAGTACCATATCACGGACATTATTCTGTGCCTGTATAAAGCTCTGGTAATGCCCGAACCAGAAGATTGTTTTCAATTTGGGTCATCACATTTCAGAAACTGTGATCGTCCTTGAGAGAGTAAGAGGAGATTTTCCAGAATGGTTCCAGGAATGAGTGATTCTAGCTACAAGATTATGTTGGGGAGGATGGAAATGTTCTCCTTGCAGCGAAGGAGTTTGAGAGAGATCTGATAGAGATGCAAGGCATTGAATAAGAGCTACACAGAGGATGTGAGGAAGAAGTTTTTTAAAGCAGCAAGTACTAATGACCTGGACTTTGCAGGCTTTGTGTGAAGTGGAAGCAGATGCTGAATGATTGGGAAAAGTCAGTGGGATTGGCACGAGGGAAATGTGCTTACATGGCTATGATAGAACGGAGGCTTGGTACTGATTGGATTGTTCCACAGACAGTTGGCTTTCTTTGCTGAGCTAATAGCCGCCTGTGCTAGTTTAACTTCGATAATGAATACGAAGACCGATGGGTTTGAGGGATGATGAGGGCAAAGAGAATCTTATTGTTGCTCTTATAGTGAAGGGATGGGGTAAGACCAACACACATTGAGATGGAACACACATTGTCAAAGACCCAGTTAACAAGTGGGAAGGAATCTTCAGTTGAGGAAAATGAAGACTTAGCAATTGTACTGATATGGAAATTTGCATTTTTGAGAACAAATGTGATGGAGGTGAAGAAACTGGGAGAATGGAATCTAATGAAGCAGTGTTAGAAAGCATAATAAAGTTAACTTTGAGTCAATTGGCTGCTCGTAAGAAATCCCTAGAAATGAAAAGAGAGAAAACCTTAAAGAGAAAAAAGAGTCTGAAACAGACCATGTGAAGGTGACCGATGGGTAGAAATTGGGAACAGCGATCTGAACTTTTCCAGTTCTGGGGAAGAGCAGAAAAGGGCACAAGTGCATTTTTCAATGTACCAGAAAGAGATGCCTGAGTCTTGACCGGAATATGGAGTGTGGTATTCATTACAATACTCTTTATCTGACAAAAGTGAGTTTAATGTGAGGAACTGAGGATGGAGATTAAGGGATCGAACTGGAGAAAAATATAGACTAAGTAGTATAACAAGAAGGCAATTCTTAAGAATGATTAACAGAGTTCAGGTGAGAGAATTGTCCATAAAAAGACAAACTAATGAAAAATGAAACACCAAAGATGGATAAAGGGGTGAGATTGAATCTGGAAGAAAAAGTATATTAAAAAGTATAAAAATAGTAGAAGTGATGTCAAAAATAAATATGATGTTTAGGGAAGTATTAATATTGCTTGAAAGGCAAAGCTGAACAATGAAGGGGAAATGCCAAATAATATAAAATTATAACAAAGTATTCTATAGTCATGTAAAAAATGCCTGAACTTTAAGATAAGAAATAATTCAATAATAAGGAATGTGCTAAATAGCTTTCAGAAGGTACCGTAATGATGGTGCAATGAGCAAATAGCTTGTCTCAGACTGCTGAAACGGCTAATTGAAGGTAGTGCATTTAATGCTGCAGACCTTTCATCCCCTGTCTAGGTGACATCCTCAGTGCTTGGGAGCCTCCTGTGAAGCGCTTCTGTAATGTTTCTTCTGTAATGTTTCTTCTGTAATGTCCTATGTATTACATAGGACAAACAGGAAGACAGCTAACGATCCATATCCATGAACACCAACTAGCCACAAAACGACACGACCAGCCATCCTTAGTAGCCACACACGCAGATGACAAGCAACATGAGCCCGACTGGGACAACACTACTATTATAGGACAAGCCAAACAGAGAACAGCCAGGGAATTCCTAGAGGCATGGCACTCATCCACAGATTCTATCAACAAACCCATCGACCTGGACCCAATATACCGGCCATTGCAGCGGACAGCTAGAACTGACAACCGGAAACGGCAGAGACAAACCGCTGTAAATGCTGGAAGAAACATCACTGGAGCGCTTCACAGGAGGCTCCCAAGCACTGAGGATGTCACCTAGATAGAGGACGAAACATCTGCAACACAAATTCCCAGCTCGGCGAACAGAACCACAACAACGAGCACCCGAGCTACAAATCTTCTCACAAACTTTGCATTTAATGCAGTAGACATAGAACTATAAAGGCTTTTAAAGTCTAAGTGTTGGTCAGCTGAAAATGGATGAAGTCCAGTGTTTGTAAAACTATAGGAGGGAATACAGTGCAATTCCTTTATTCATACCTGATTATTAAAATCCCAGTGGGTATTTGGGCTTTGATTTTTATATGGGCTTCCATTGAAGTATGATGTTTATGGCTTTCCTGATGGCTTATTCCACTGTTTTCTTAATTAACATTCATTACCACAAGAAGTTTTAGCTGCTGTCGTTTCCCTATGTCACTGCTGATCTTCAAAATGAGCTATTCAGAAATTTATAACTGAAGTAAAAAGCTCATTTGAGTTAGCTGTGTGTATGTCACCTATATGCCCACTTCATGAAACAAAGTGGAAAAAAGGAGTTTTAAAGGCTAATGCCTCCTATTATGTCAGTTTTAGGATGACACAATTTGAGACAAATATGAAAATGAATCTAATCTGAATTATCTGTTACAGTTTTGTAATGCAGTTGATATATTGTATCTTTGGTTCGTGAATAAATCTTGGCAGTTGTTTTCATATTTATAATGTACTCTACTATCCGCTCACTTCTGAATTTGTTACTTTATTGCCAGATAGGAGCTTGGTGGCTAGCTACTAAGTGAAATTGCTAATGTGATTTTGAATAATTAATTGTCAGTAACCATTTTGTCCACAGTTTTTAAAAAAAAAACCCACAAATACCACTGCTAAATTTGGCAAATGTCCTGCAATTTGACAGTGGTTCTTAATCTGAGTAAAAAAATTTTGTTTATTGCGATTAGTATTTAGAAATATTTAATTTTTACCTTTTTTAGGATCATGGTGTTAAGGAAGATGAACTGCAGAGCATTCTTAACTACCTTCTCACCATGCATGAGGTAAGTACCACCAACAATTTAGATAAGTCTCAGTCAAGTATTTCCAAATGTACTTTGTTCTAATTTTTAATGTAAATGTATTTTTAAGCTTGAAAGCAAATGCACACATGAATTTTTTGAAACGTAAAGTACATAAGATTAATTATTTACTTCAGGTATAATAAGACATAAGACATTTTGTATTGGTTGTTTATTTAAGATTTTGTATTGCAAAGACATCTTTGAGCATCTTTGCTTTACTAGTTCTTATGCCAGTTACAGTGGTGTGTTTATACTTGTTTTGTTGAGCATACCTACCTTTTATCTTAGTCTGCTTGGCACACCTTCCTCATTCCTGAAGAAGGGCTTATGCCCAAAATATCGATTCTCCTCCTCCTTGGATGCTGCCTGATCTGCGCTTTTCCAGCAACACATTTTCAGCTCTGATCTCCAGCATCTGCAGTCCTCACGTTCTGCTGAGCATAATTATAGTACACAAGTGTACTGAATGATATTATAGCTAATAGTGAGAATAGTCAACTTTGCTGTTAAGAATTATCATTGTTAAACAAAGCATTTCCTTGAGCAGTAATTTAAATTTTCTATTTTGACATATACTCATGTTGATCGTAGCACTAAATGAGGTGTGTAAAATCTGCATGTTAGTCATGATGTGTTGTTTTCATGTATTTCACATGTTGAAATAGTTTGTTATAACACATTTTATTTCACTGAGTGAAAAATAAAGAATGTGAAATTATTAATGAAAAAGCATTCTGAATCATTATATGTGTTGCTGTGCAAAAGATTTTTTTTGTAGGAACAGCTAAGGTCTTAGTGCAGGTTAATCAACAGTAAATCAAATGATGAAAGGTTATGAGTGGTAGGTAGGAGTGTGGATTTGAAGTTATAACCAAAGCAACCATTATGTGATTGAATGGAGGAGCATGCTGGCGGGGCTGAATGGCCTACTGTTCCTGGAACATAGATATGAATTGTCCACCTAGAATTTTAAGTAAGGATAACGAGAAGATGATTGTGGAACTATTTAACTTTACAATGAACCGCAGCCTTCAGTTTGGAAATAGCTAATGTAAAGTTGATCCTCTGGACCGTCCACATGGTGAGCTTCAATATGTAATGCTCACATGAGAAATATTGTAGTGCCATATTTGTAAATGATTCATGGTCACATGTTGCCTTGTTCACAGCATTTTGTCACAATGCTAATAAGTAATTGAGCAGTGGTTATTGCTATTCTTCAAATTAATTAATTACTGAAGTGTTAATTTGTGCTAATGCAGAGAGTCAATTCCTTATTCATTGTTCTATAACTCCAGAATGTTCAAGATTTTTGTTGTGGTTCTGTTCGCCGAGCTGGAAGTTTTTGTTGCAAACGTTTCGTCCCCTGGCTAGGCGACATCATCAGTGCTTGGGAGCCTCCTGCGAAGCGCTTCTTTGATGTTTGCTCCAGTGTTTACAGTGGTCTGTCCCTGCCGCTTCCGGTTGTCAGTTTCAGCTGTCCGCTGTAGTGGTTGGTATATTGGGTCCAGGTCGATGTGTTTGTTGATGGAG
Organism: Chiloscyllium plagiosum; assembly: GCF_004010195.1. Lineage (NCBI taxonomy): Eukaryota > Metazoa > Chordata > Chondrichthyes > Orectolobiformes > Hemiscylliidae > Chiloscyllium > Chiloscyllium plagiosum. Next base: position 153,493,355 of record NC_057710.1, on the reverse strand, counting down.
TTTGTGGATGAATGCCATGCCTCTAGGAATTCCCTGGCTGTTCTCTGTCTGGCTTGCCCTATGATAGCAGTGTTGTCCCAGTCGAATTCATGTTGCTAGAGGCATGGCATTCATCCACAAACTCCATCAACAAACACATCGACCTGGACCCAATATACCAAATACTACAGCGGACTGCTGAAACTGACAACCGGAAGCGGCAGGGACAAGCCACTATAAACAGCGGAGGAAACATCAAAGAAGCGCTTCGCAGGAGGCTCCCAAGCACTGATGATGTCACCTAGACAGGGGACGAAACGTTTGCAACAAAAACTTCCAGCCGGGCGAACAGAACCACAACAACG
>NC_057710.1:153433823-153491915 GCF_004010195.1 Chiloscyllium plagiosum | reverse complement strand
GTTGTTGTGGTTCTGTTCGCCGAGTTGTAAGTTTTTGTTGCAAACGTTTCGTCCCTTGGCTAGGCGACATCATCAGTGCTTGGGAGCCTCCTGCGAAGCGCTTCTTTGTTGTTTCCTCCGGTGTTTATAGTGGTCTGTCCCTGCCGCTTCCGGTTGTCCGCTGTAGTGGTTGGTATATTGGGTCAGGTCGATGTGTTTGTTGATGGATGCCATGCCTCTAGGAATTCCCTGGCTGTTCTCTGTCTGGCTTGCCCTATGATAGTAGTGTTGTCCCAGTCGAATTTCATGTTGCTTGTTGTCTGCGTGTGTGGCTACTCAGGATAGCTGGTCGTGTCGTTTCGTGGCTAGTTGATGTTCATGTATGCGGATTGTTAGCTGTCTTCCTGTTTGTCCTATATTGTGTTTTGTGCAGTCCTTGCATGGTGTTTTGTACACTACATTCGTCTTGCTCATGTTGGGTATCGGGTCTTTCGTTCTGGTGAGTTGTTGTCTGATCGTGGCTGTTGGTTTGTGTGCCGTTATGGGTCCTAGGGGTCGCAGTAGTCTGGCAGTCAGACAGGAAGACAGCTAACAATCCGCATACATGAATATCAACTAGCCACGAAACGACACGACCAGCTATCCTTAGTAGCCACACACGCAGACAACAAGCAACATGAATTCGACTGGGACAACACTACTATCATAGGGCAAGCCAGACAGAGAACAGCCAGGGAATTCCTAGAGGCATGGCATTCATCCACAAACTCCATCAACAAACACATCGACCTGGACCCAATATACCAACCACTACAGCGGACAGCTGAAACTGACAACCGGAAGCGGCAGGGACAGACTGTAAACACCGGGGGAAACATCAAAGAAGCGCTTCGCAGGAGGCTCCCAAGCACTGATGATGTCGCCTAGCCAGGGGACGAAACGTTTGCAACAAAAACTTCCAGCTCAGCGAACAGAACCACAACAACGAGCACCCGAGCTACAAATCTTTGCACAAACTTTGTTCAAGATTTTTGTCGTGAGCTGTAAGTTTACAAAGTTCATTGTGTAAAATCTTAATAAAGAACCTTTTCCTATTCCTGTGAATGTCACACCCCTAATTAGTTTTGTTTGCATGCAGTCATGAATTGGCATTCTTTATAAGTGTAGCAATTTTCCATCATTTCTTTATCAGAATATCAACATATTTCTAATATCTTGAATGTTCACAAGGGTGTGGACTGGAGGAAGCTAATATTGTAGAAGCATATATCACTAAGTATAAAACAGCTTTCATGAACTGCAATTGTTTTTGGAATTTCAAGAAAGATTTTCATTAGCACTTTTTAATGATGAGTTGGTTTTATAATATTCAATCTAAGTTATTTTAATTAATATGTGAAGACCAGTAAATGGATTACATATTTGCTTCGAGTTGTCTACGAAATTTGATTTTATTGTTCCCTTTAATTTGTCAAGTTGCTGGCTATTTTGATCAATTGTATTAAATTAGCTTATTAAAATGTAATAAAAATTTTAAATCATTTTATCTAATTTTTCAAGGAATAAAGTAAGATTTAGACAGTATTTTGAAAATGTGTTCAAATTTTACATTGGTTATGTACAAGTGATGAATCAACTCCTGTTTTTTAAACTTGAGTTCACAATCTATTTACAATAGCAAAAAGGAATTGTTACAAGTTATTAAAGGAAAATTAATTCTATCCATGCATCCAGTATAAAATCTAGGATTTGAAATGATTTGATAATCCATGTGACTCACATTCAGTTTGAAGGAAGATCATTTACTAAAATATGATATTAAGTTTTCCTTACATTTGTGGACTTGTTGGCTAAACCATGGTATTTTGAATTCTGTTATATTTCTTGAAATAAACATTTGTGTTTCAGGATGACAATCTGATGGATGTTCTACAGCTGCTAGTAGCTCTGATGTCCGAGCATCCAGGATCAATGATTCCTGCTTTTGATCAGAGGAATGGAATGCGGTAAAATCTTACACATGAAGTTATATCTTCTCGAATGAAATGTTGTAGGTTGTTGAAATTAGTAGTAGCTTGAAATTTGCTTACAGGCATATTGATTGTATAAAATAGAAGTAGGATTTTGGAATGCGTTACCCATGTAATTGGAGTTTTATTTAATAGTTTTGCTATCCAAATTTTAAGTTGAATTTAGAGTTTCTAAAACACCTGATGTATATATCCTTTTGTTTACTACCTTATGGCACCCACTGCTACTGAAAATCTTCCAAATGATTGACTTGTAAATTGGAAAGAATTTTCAGCAGCTGTGATTTTTGTTTTGGAAAGATAAAATATGAAAATGTTGAGGTATGACCAAATCTATGAATCCTAAAAGCACTTCTTAAGACATGAATGTGAGATGAACTGGCTCTCTGTAGAGTTTCTTAGTACCTCAATGGAGGAAAGCGTGGCATGAACTGGGATTTAGTCACAATTCGGGATTAATTAGTCTTTTGAACAAACTTATTTGGCCTCATTTGTTTGTCAGTTTTTTTTTTAGATTAGATTAGATTAGATTACATTACAGTGTAGAAACAGGCCCTTCGGCCCAACAAGTCCACACCGACCCGCCGAAGCGAAACCCACCCATACCCCTACATTTACCCCTTACCTAACACTACGGGCAATTTAGCATGGCCAATTCACCTGACCCTGCACATCTTTTGGACTGTGGGAGGAAACCGGAGCACCCGGAGGAAACCCACGCAGACACGGGGAGAATGTGCAAACTCCACACAGACAGTCGCCTGAGGCGGGAATTGAACCCGGGTCTCAGGCGCTGTGAGGCAGCAGTGCTAACCACTGTGCCACCGTGCCGCCCACAGTTCATTAGTTAACATTCACATTTATTGATAGCATGTATTTAATGAGAGTCATATGCAAAGTAATTAAAGTGATTGAAAATTGTCGACATTTTTGATTATTGTTTGATTAAAAAGCTGGTACATATTCTGTGCTTGATAAAATATACTTTTTAAAAGCCATGAAATAAAAACTTAGAATTTCCCCAATTCTGTTTTTTTTCCTACTTGGACAATGTGTAAATCCTTCAGGTAGTCATGCACATATCTTTTTTTTTCCCAACTGAATATAAATCTCACTATTCCTTTTCTCTTTTAACCATTCTCTGATCTACACTTTGAGTATGAACTTATCTAGAACTCTTTCTGCTTATATCCTAATGCTCTCCAAATCCTTTTTATTCATCGCCAAATTTGATAGACCTATGTTGGTTTTCAGTCATTTGTGCACAGAAATGATTGATCAGATCCACTATTTAAGGGATATATTTTGGCCAGGACAACAGAAAAATCATCTGTATGACTCTGATCCAAACAGGTATTTTATGTCATTTATGGGCGGATGAATGTTGGTTCAACATATTAATCAAAAGATGGTACCTCCACCACTGCAACACACTCTTAGTATTTCATTGAAGTTTGTTCAAATTTCTGGACTGGGTCTTGAACTAATAAGACCATAAGATATAGGAGTGGAAGTAAGGCCATTCGGCCCATCGAGTCCACTCCACCATTCAATCATGGCTGATGGGCATTTCAATTCCACTTACCCGCATTCTCCCCGTAGCCCTTAATTCCTTGTGACATCAAGAATTTATCAATCTCTGCGGCAGTTAGCATCCCGGCCTCCACTGCACTCTGCGGCAATGAATTCCACAGGCCCACCACTCTCTGGCTGAAGAAATGTCTCCGCATTTCTGTTCTGAATTTACCCCCTCTAATTCTAAGGCTGTGTCCACGGGTCCTAGTCTCCTCGCCTAACGGAAGTAATTTCCTAGTGTCCACCCTTTCCAAGCCATGTATTATCTTGTAAGTTTCTATTAGATCTCCCCTTAATCTTCTAAACTCCAATGAATACAATCCCAGGATCCTCAGCCGTTCCTCGTATGTTAGACCTACCATTCCAGGGATCATCCGTGTGAATCTCCGCTAGACACGCTCCAGTGCCAGTATGTCCTTCCTGAGGTGTGGGGACATTTGCCCAAAGTTAATTCTGCCTATATCCTGACTTGCGCCATGTTACCCTTATGCTTCAGCCTTCTACTCCCAAATACACTCTGGTTTCCAATCTGAGAGCACCTTGATTAAAAAGTTCTTAATTTTTTTTAATCAAATTGCTCCATGGTCTCAGCCCTGTCCATCTCTGTAACCTCTTCCTCACTATCCTTGTGTATCCTTGATTTTAATCACTTGAACATTGGCAACTGTGCCACCAGCTACCTGGGTCTTGGCTCTAAAACTTCTCTAAACCTCTGTTTCACCTTCTGTGTTTTATTTTAAGGCATTTCTTAAAACCTACATCTTTGACCAAGCAGCTGTCCTAATATCTCCTTATGTTGCTCAAAGTCAAATTTTGATTTTTGATATTCTTATGCGGTACCTTGGAATATTATTTGCTATGTTAAATGCACTGTTACATTTTTTTTGAGAGGCTGGTTCTCTTTGGTCACTTTTATCTTTGAACACAGCTAATGTTGATAGAAAAGATAGATTTTGAAGTATTGAACTACGATTTCTTGTTTTGATTTTTGGAGTGTTGTCATCTGGTTACCCACCATTGACTAAAATCTTACCGTGGCTATTTCTATCAGTTTGTGACTATGTTCTCTGTTGACAATTTTTAGGATAATCTATAAACTGCTGGCTTCAAAAAATGAAGGGATAAGGGTGCAAGCTTTGAAAGTGATGGGATACTTTCTGAAGCATCTTGCTCCAAAGTACGCGCAAGTAAACTTTTATGTAATCTATTTCATCAATTAATTGGTCAGAGGTGCTGTAAGATATTCCTTTGAAATGCAAGTTGTTTGTTTCTTAATCTATGTGGATTTTGAGATTCAAAATTTAAGCTCTTGTGAATCAAAATCCATCAGCCCATAGGTATTCAGTTACCATTTTTGTGTACAGATCTGAAATTGCTATTGTGAATGAAATTTTTACAGCTTTTATGTATAGTGCATTCTTCTATAGGCGCAAAGCTGAAGTCATGGTTGGACATGGTTTGTTCTCCTTGCTGGCTGAAAGATTGATGTTGCACACTAATGTAATTTCCATGACTACGTATAATGTCTTATTTGAGGTAAGGATTAAGTAATCAAAATAATGATTTTTTAAATAATAAATTTGTAAAAGCACTGTCTGAATAGATGTAAATTTGTTTTCACCATGGATAATTTAATTTCAACAATTTTTGTTATAAGACTACACTGAACATGAACAGACTTTGCACTTTAAAAGTTTTGCTATGTTGAATGTGATCAAAATGAAAGGTATATGTATTTTATTCAAATTTATTCATCTGGTCATGGTGTCCTGCTGATAGTCATCATGCAATGTAAGAAATAACTCAGTGATGTAAATTCCTTTGTAAGTGATGTGCATCTGAATTTAGTCTCTCAGCACAATCTCAGCTTGAAATGAAAGTTATAATTGAATATTTGGTTGTAATCTGAGATTTTAATTAATTATTGTTTTACTTAAATGTATTTTAGAAGTAAAACGTTCTTGCAGAATGTCAATGTGGTTTGTGTTTGTTAATTTATGAATGTTTCAAGCACTCAACTACTATAACTAATTCAAATATGCTCGCTTAATGAATTTTTTCTTGGGATGTTGGCATCTCTAGCAAGGCTGGCATTTGTAATATAACTCTATCTTCCCTTGAGAAGATAGTGGTGAACAACCTCCTTAAATTGATGCAGTTCCCATGGTATAGGCTTACCCATAGGGAGGGAGTTCCAGAATTTTGACTGAGTGACAGTGAGGGAACAGCAACTTAGTTCCAAGTCTGGAAGATGTGGCACTTTGAGATATTGGTGTTTTAGTTGCTTTGTACTCCTACATGGTAGACGTGAGGGGATTGGAAGGTTCAAAGGATTCTGTCATGAACTGTATTGACTCTTGAACTACACCTTGTAGTTGCAGTAGATCTATGGTGGAGGGAATATTGTGGTGAATGTTGAAGATGGATGGATGCCAACATGTGGACAATTTTGTTTTGATGGTGATGAGTTTTGTTTTCAGCGTGATTGGAATTGTGCTTTTTCGTGCATATTCCTCATTCTTGGGCTTTGTAGACTGTGAAAGGAGTGTCAGGAAATAAGTCATTTGTCACAGTGTATTCCCCCAATTACAAATCCTCTGTAATTGCAGAGTGTGTACATATACTTAAAAGTATTGCAATCTGGAATTCCAAAATCAAGAGAATAGAGCCTTCCATGACTGATATCAAGTATGCCACAATATTTACTTACTTAGAACCCAACTTTTAATATGTAACTTTGTCAAAAGGTGTGTATTGGATTTAGTATGGCCATTGAAGTTGCATGTGGAGAAAAGGTGGAGGAAAAATGTTGAAGTTGGAAAATGGAGAACATTAAACAATTGGTGTAACATGACTGATGCATGGCATTGAGATTTGGGATCCGTCAGAAATATGCAGACACTTGATGAGGAACTTGGAACACCACTAAGTTCTGTTTGTTGAAGTTATTTGAATAGGATTTGAGCAAGATTGGCCAGACCAGCATTTCTTGCTGATCCTTATTTGACCATGGGAAGGTGATGATCTGCCGCCTTGAATTGCTGCAGTTCATCTGGTGTGAGTATATCTGTAACATTTTTGAGGGAGTTTCAGGAATTCTGATTCAATGACAGTGAATGATGATAATCAGACAGGTTGGTGTGCCATTCATGTTGTATTTGGGACAGTTTCCTGGCACAATTTGTTATGGATCAAACCAGGGATCTGGCTATTTTATATTGGATAATGTGCAATGAGGCAAGTTTAATAAATGATCTGACTAAAAGATCCCTGAATAGTGACCATAACATCATAAAATCTGGCATTCAGTTTAAGAATGAGAATCCTGGGTCAGAACACAGGAGCATAAGAATAAAGAGCAGGAATAGGCAATTCAGCCTCACAAACCTGCTCTGCCATTTAATATTATTATGATTGATCTCACCTTAGCCTAAACTTCACTTTCCTACCTGCTCCCTTAAACCTGTTGCTAATTAAAAAATCTGTCTTGTCTCCTCCTCAAATTTATTTAGTGTCCTAGCATCCACTGGATTCTGGGATCGTGAATTCCATAGCTTTACGACCACTTCAGAGAAGTAATTCTAATTCTTCTTCTTTTAAATCTCTCACCCCTTTACCTAAACTATGATCTCTTATTCTATAACGCCCTAAAAGGGGAGTCATCTGCTTTACATCTACTTTGTCAATCCCCTTTAGGGTCTGATATAACTTGATTAGATCTCCTCTCATTCTTCTAAATTCTAGCAAGCATAAACTACTCAGTCTCTTACAAGACAATCCTTTGATCTCCAGAATTAATTCCAAGGGGCTTTCTCTGAACTGCCTCCAATGCAATTATGTCCACCTTCAAGTAAGGGGACCAGAACACTACAATAAAAATCTGATGTGGTCTGACCAGTTCATTGTACAGTTAAATCAAGACTTTTCTTTTATACTTCATTCCTTTAGCAATAAATGTGACAATTCTTTTTGATCTCCTTATTACCTTCTGGACCTGAATACCAGCTTTCTGTGATTCAAGCACACGTCGTTCTGTTATATCATCAATTTCATCAATTTGTTTGAGTAGAAACTTCAACATATATTGTACGATGTTTCTGTTGGTGCGAAGTAGCTGGATAACAAATTGTTGCGATACATTTGTCTATAAATCCGTGTTGTAGCTCTTTTTGCATTTGTCTATGGTGCGTAAGTTTTAATTCATAGTGCAATATCATAATGGCTTGGTTTTTCTTTTGACACTCATCTTACTGTCAGCTGCTTGACATAGACGTCCGTTGTATTTTCTGAGAGTAGTCTAAATCTTCAGTCTAGGTATATGAAGATAACACTCAGTTGTTTGCAAATAATTCGTTTTGAGATGTTTGTTTTTCTCTGGACCGAGAAAGTGTTGGAAATGACAGTTTTGTGATAAATGTGTTAATACCTGAACACTCTCTTCCTAAGATCCTAACTGAGCAGATTTGCACTCAAGTTGTGCATAAGCAGCATCCTGACCCAGATTCGTCAGTGAAGATACAAAACTCACGTAAGCATTAAAAAGTTCACACTTTTTTTTACGCCCATTATTATGGGTATGTTTGCCTATCAACTATTTCAGTCATAAGATCAAGGCAGAATTTCTGTGATTGCAACCAAAGCTACATTTTAATGATTGAATTAAGTGATATATATGTAATTGGAGGAATTAAACATTATGATAGAACTTGAAGTGAAAAAAGCACTTGGCCTTGACTACATGCTCTCTTGAATACTGAGGGAATAATGGATAAAATTGCAGAAATTCAATCATAGCTTATGCAAAATTTATGAAAATTGTGCTTTCCTCAAAACAGAGCGATTATTAAGTTAATTAAGTCTGCTTTTTGGATCCAGCCAACCCTGGCAAGGCTATTTATCTGAGTGAGCATTCATTTATGAGTACATTCATAGCTCAGTGATTGGATGGCTGGTTTGCAATGCAAAGTGAAGCTGCCACCAGCATCAGTTCAATTCCTGCACAGTCTGAGGTCTCCATGAAGGCCTGGCCTTCACAACCTTGACTCTTGCCTGAGGCCTGGTGACCTTCGGGATGAACTCATCACCAGTTGTCTCTTTGTAATGAGAGAGCAGACCTGTGGTCCTCTGGGACTTTGCAACTGTACATTTTACAGTATGTTCGTAACAACGTTGATGAATTGATAGGACAAATTGAAATAAATAGGCACAATATGTGTCATGTAAGTTAAAAGGATGTGGGGCAGATCTGTTAATAAATGATTAGTTTTGGGCGCTAGTGAGAAATGATCTTTTCTTGGAAGATCAAGTTTTAAGATCATGTTTGGGTGGAAATAAACGTGAAAAAAAGTGATTGATAGGAGTAGTTTATAGCTACATTTAAGGACAGTGTATAATTCAAGAAATAATGGGGGTTTGTGAGAAAGGTGCTATAATACACTTGAGTGATTTTAATTTTCATACAGATTGGATAAATCTAATTCTATGTACATTGTATGTGTTGACAGATTATTTACTTTTTAAGAATTAGTTTGCATGTACAATCAAAATTATGACAAATTAAATAATTGCGACTTCATTTTGTACAAAGCATTTGCCACACCACTCAGACCTCTAACAATTTAATTATGGGTTTTGTAAAATAATCTGACAATTAACGTCTTGCCTCCACCTACTTATTTTGAAATTCCTTCATCTCCAGCATTTGTTTCAAGCCAGCACATCTATAGTCCCCTCCCTCTCCCCCTCCCCCTCTCCCTTCCCCTCCCCAACAGTACCCATAATTCCAAGTGTAAGAAAATGACCCAGAAAGCTTTTAGAAACTGGAGTATTGGTTAACTCAGTTTGCTGGACAGTTACTTTACAATGCAGAGTGACACCAGTGATGAGAGTTACTTTTTTACACTGGTAGAGAGGTTATAGGAAGGAGTCTCCTTCTCAACCTCTGCCCACTACCTGAGGTGTGGTGACCCTCAAGTGAAACCACCACTCGGTTGTCTAGCTCTCTTCAGAGAGCTGCCCTATGGGCCTCTGGGAATATAGGGACTTAATTTTTGGACTGATTATTGTTTCTAAAAGTAACAGTTATTTGGGCAAATGAGGTAGCATGAGGGCTCTGTGGCTGATGTGTACAGACTTCCAAAGGCATATAATAACATCCTGCACAATATATTTTTATGCAAACTTGAGTTGAAACTGGCTGAATAGCAGGAAATAGTGTAGTGGTGAAGAGTTGTTTTTTTGGCTGAAAGGACGTTGAAAGTTGGGTTCACCAGGGATTGGTATTAAGACCCCAGACAATATCACGATGTAGATTAATGACCTGACTTTAGTCTAGAGCGCACAATTTCAAAATGTGCTAATTACGCTAAACTTAAAAGTGTTGTGAATAGTGAGATTGAATGATGTAAAACTTGAAAAGGATACGGTCAGGTTGATGGAATGGGTGGACGAGTGACAAATCCAATTTAGTGCAGAGAGGTGTGAAATACTCAATTTTGTTTGAAATAATACCTACTTGCAATATAAAATCAAGCACACAATTCAAAAATATGTGCAGAAATAGACCACTGAAGGTACATCTGCTCAAATAATTGTAAGTTGCAGGGCCTGTTGAGGTCATAGTTAATAAAGCACAGGGGATCCTAAGCTTAATGAATAGGGTGAAAAAATTGGGGGGGTAAAACATCAAGCAAGTGATAAAACTAGCTGATATAGAAGACCGGTTTGGCCTCAACTATTATTATGACCAGTTCTGGGCACCACGCTTTTAGAAGATTGTGAAGGGTTTAGGTAGGGTGCTGTAAGGATTAATGAGAATAGTTCTGGGCATAAAGAACTCAAGTTTGTTGCTTCTGACCTGTTCTCATTAAAAAAGAAAAATGAGAAGAGTACAAATGAAGTAAGACAAAGTCGTGAGGGGCCTGGACAGAATAGATAGGAAGAAACAGTTCCTATTTGTGGAAATATGAAGAACCAGAGGAAATTATTTTAATGTGACAAAAAAAGAAAATGTGACATTACAAGCAATTCTTTGGGTCTGGATTGCTCTGAGAGTCGTGAAGGCAGATTCAGTAGCTTTCAGGAGCGAATTGGATCATCATCTGAAGATGTGAAATTTACAGGGGTTTGAGGAAAAGAGAGGACAATGGCACAAGATGGATTGTTTTTGCAGAGACCTATTGCACAATGACAAACCAAGTGATCCTGTCCTGTGCTATAATAATTCTATGATACCAGAAGTATGGGAGAATACATATATGGAAAGGATTGACTGGACAAATGTTGTATCTATTGAAAAGAAGGCTGCTTTGATAGGAGTCTTTCAAGTCATAAAAGGTTTTGATACAGCGGATGCAAAGAGAATGTTTCAAGTTGTGGGAAAGAGCATAAATAGAGAGCATCAATAATCACGAAGAAATCCATTTGTGATTTCTGTATATTCACCCAAAATATGCAACTATTTATATTTAAGTGTAAATTTAGTTTTAGTGTCCCAGGTTCGATTCCAGCCTCGGGCGACTGTCTATGTGGAGTTTGCACATTCTCCTTGTGTCTGCGTGGGTTTCCTCCGGGTGCTCTGGTTTCCTCACAGTCCAGAGATGTGCAGGTCAGGTGAATTGGCCATGCTAAATTGCCCATAGTGTTAGATTCATTAGTCAGAGAGAATTGGGTTTAGGTAGGTTACTCTTCGGAGGGTTGATGTGGACTTGTTGAGTCGAAGGGCCTGTTTCCACATTGTAGGGAATCTAATCTAATCGTATTGAGCTTAATTAGTGGGTGGATTTTTAAGGCACCCCTGTAAAAAGAAAAAGTGTAAGTTTTCTTGATTTCTGAATTCTAGGAGTCACAAATCAGCCTGATTCATCTTTTAAAGTACTAATTGCTTTGAAAGTTCTATCAGTTTTAAAATTGCATTCTGATTATTTTTCAGAAATCCTGAAAGTAATTGCAACATTGTTGAGGAACTCTCCTCAGATGTTAGAAACTATGGAGGTTCGGCGTGTTTTTTTATCGGATATGATCAAACTTTTCAACAACAGCCGAGAAAACAGGAGGTATGTTTGCTGTTGAGGTAAATTTTGACTGCTTTAATTTAGTTGAATTAATTATGCTTGGCCCCATATTCTGATTTTCATAACTGCGAAGTTTGGACAAGTAGCTTAGTAACTTTTGATTTTCTCACTCGCCCAATCCACTTGTGTGTTTAGATCTCTTTAGTAAATATTTAAGTAAAGGGTGAAGTTGCTTGGCAGAAAGCTTGGGGAAAATAAATTTGTTGATACATTTTGAGCACTTTCCTCTGATCATGCAGAACACTTGCAAACACAGACCCCCCCAGCTTAAAGATTGCAAATGCTTAACCCCTAAGAATTGAACATTTTTTTTTAATAGCTCAGTCAATAATATCTCCTGAACATAAACTCCAGCATTTTAAAAAAAAGTACTTTGCTCTGTACATGCTGAGTGTAATACTGTGCTTGTTCTCGATTTTGAGTTTGAATTAATGTTTTTAAGTTTTGTCATTTTATCTTGAAATTTTGAGCTTTCTAGTTGCTCAAACTAAATCACCTACATACCTGTATCTTATCTATATTGTTCATCAATATTATTTCCCCTCTGTCACCTTTTCACTGGAAAGTTGCGAATTTTCTTAATTGCTTAGTCTTGGAAACATTGATCTAATTCTTCAAGGAAACAGGAGGTGCATTACATCCAATTCTTCTTTGAATGCTTTGCAGCTTGTATGGGCCTCTCCTCCAGTAAAATGAAACTCATTGACTCCTTTGTCACTCCTTTAACATTGAGAAGGTCTGTGAGCTGGTCATTTCCCCTGATTTCCTTGCTCACTAAGCTTAAATTTCCTTCAGGCTCTTCCCTGCCTTTGCCTGGAAATTCCTCATGGATCTCAATCATGACCCTTCTAAAGTTTATCTTGCCCATAAGAATTATATGTCCTCCCATGGTCCCATTCCTGAGAATCTGTGAGAGGGAGAGAGGGAGATACATTGTTTTAAGTTGAGCCAAAGTTAGAGTTTAGTACAACATTGAAATTACTAAACTGAGTTTCAGACATCATATATTTTTAAGAGAGTCTATTTTTATCTCATTGTATCATTTGCCTCTGTCTCCTTCAGCACCAGTTGCTGAAACACTCATCAAGCTGCTTCATTTTAAGATTTGATTATTTCAGTGCTTTTGTAATACACCTCCTCGAAGTTTATCTCATTCAAAACTTTAACTTGGGTTAAATCCTCTATGAAATCAAAAATTCTGTATTCATGATTGTGCGAATACTATCTCCGAAATCTTCTCCAGCTCTGCAACTCTCCAAGAAGCTTTGTTCCCCTGACCTTTTGTGCCTTCTTTCCCATTTTCTTCACTTCCTCTTTGTAATGTTTGCCTTTAGATGTATATCGTAGTTTTTTTTTGTGGTTTGGAATGACCTTCCAAATCTTGACTTCTCGGCCTGCATCTTCTGGATAACTTTCTCAATGACCCTCTTTGTACTGGTGTCTATTTTTGTTTGTACTTCTATGAGTTGCCTTCATGCTGTTTTAAAGTTAAAGCCATTGTATTAATGCAAGTATTTCAAGTGACCAAATCTGTGTACGCCATATTATAGATTTGGCTTCACCAATGACTTTAAGCTTGCAGAAATTGGTTAAGATGTGGGATTCACTAAGTGCGAGGAGTAGTTGTAGCATATAAAACTAGCAGCATTAGTAGGCAATTCCGCCCCTTAAACCTTGCTAATCCATTTAATACAATCATGGCTGGTCTCATCTCTGCCTCAACTCCACTTTCCAGCCTGTTCCCAATAAATCTTTACCTTGTTACTAATTACAAATCTGTCTATCTCCTCAAATTTATTCAGTTTCCTGGTGTCCATTATGCTCTGAGGATGGGAATTTTGCAGAGCCTTTGAGAGAAGTAATTATGCTTTATTTGCATTTAGATCTACCACCCCTTAGCCTAAAACTGTGACCTCTCATTCTAGTTTGCTCCACAAGGGGAATCATCCACTTTCTGTTCCCTTTATCAATCCCCTCTAGCATCTTTAGTTATCTCAATTAATGTCTTTTCATCCTTTTAAACTCTGAGTACAGGTATAAACTGCTCATTATCTTCTCACAAGACAAGCAAGTATGTCAAATGCTTTTAATTAGAAGTTGAATGTACAGATGGGGGAGAGGGTTCTTATATGCAGCAGTAGTGTCCCTGCCTCTGGTTCAGGAGGCTTGCATTCCAAGTCCCACCTATTCCAGAGTTGTCATAACATCTTGAACATCTTTAAACAGGGGTTGATTTTAAATATGTACACATGATGGTGAAAGGAATTGTGGGATTTTATCTGGTGATCTCAGATGAAGTGTAAGCACTGCCATGGAATTGTTGAGCTGAATAATTGCTTTGTTTTCTGTAAATGCAGCATATGCTGCTAAAATATAATTTGTCAAATTTGCAGATTTGTCACAGTTTTTAATTTAATCACAATTGTGGCAGCGAGCTCAGTAGTTAGCACTACTGCTTCCGATTCCACGCTCAGCGACTCTTTGGAGTTTGCAATTATGGAGGGTTTGTGTTGACTCAGTAGGCAGAATGGCCTGCTTCTGCACTGTAGGGGTTCTATGATTCTACAATTGCATTACTGGTGAGAAACTTTCAATGATCATGCCCAAATACGATTTTCTTCACTTTATTTGCTGTTTATGTTGTCATGCTGCCAGAGGAAGTGGTGGAGGCTGTTACAATTGCAACATTTTAAGACGCATTTGGATGGGTATATGATTAGGAAGGGTTTGGAGGGATATGGGCTGGGTGCTGGTAGGTGGGACTAGATTGGGTTGGGAAACCTGGTCAGCATGGACAGGTTGGACCAAAGGGTCTGTTTCAATGCTGTACATCTCTATGACTCTGTCATCTAAATAATTCTGGTACTAACTTGCTCGCTTAAATCCTAGTAGTTCTTCTGCAAATTCTGACTAAACTTTTTTAGTTGTTAATGAACACTATCTAAGTATTAAAAGATTCTTTTCTACAAAGCTGAATTCCATATATTACCAAGTTAGCATTTCTGAACCTTTTACAGTGCAGTTAGTAAATAAGTGATTTCAGATCTTAAAATGGAGTATCCTTCCTTGTTGCTTCATTGATTAAATGTGCCAAGTTTTTCAAAATGAAAACATCTGCCCTGCGTTACAAGCTGTCCAATAACTATTCTTTAAGAGATTGTGGCCTGGACTAAATGTTTTTACTTTGGTTCTTTCAGCATTGTATTAGTTGAGTTGGATCGTGGGAATTATTGAATCTTAGTAGGATATATGATTTTGAGTAATAAACAATTAGACAGTTTGATTGTGATGTTTCTCCTGAAAAGCCATTAACTAGATGATCCACTTAGATCAAAAGTTCCATGTCATTTGGATGGTCCTTAAATCTAATATCTGTTGCCCAATCCAACCACTGTTATCCAAAGTATTAATTACATAACTATATATCTCTTGGAAAGTTTTGGAAATAGTTTTTTGCAAAGTAGAAGATACTAGCTACAGCAGCATCAATTTTGACTTTGGTAAAAACAAGCTGCCAGAATGGCACTGTGATAACACTTTCACAGAGGTTACCTGACCCAGTTTGTGATTGGAAGCGAGTTAGATTTGAAGACATAATCTGAGAGAACTTTCTTTAGGAGAAACAGCCTTTGTCCTCTTAGATCATTATTTGATCTCTCTTGCACAAATTTGCAGATGAGTTTGCCACTTTTGTTCCTGAAAGGTGCTTCATCTATCTCAAATGACCAGGTGTTGTGCCTACCATACAGGGTGTTTTAACTCTTATATCTAGCAAAGAAACTGCAAGTTGACCCTTAATAGTAACACATGATATTTATTTCACAAAATTAATATTATAACAAAAGACCCTACAAATAAACCATTTACACCATATATATAATCAAATATCTTTTACTTGAACTTAACTCTGGATGATCATATACCATCACGCTAGATTTTGGCCTTGATTCACATGGTGATGATCATCAGGTGGTCTTCTGCCAATGGTCTCAGGGTGTCTTCTCTTTATAGTGGTTGGTCTCGAGTTACCACTCCTGAGGATGGTGTTGCACTGATTCTTAGAAGTCTTCATGCCCTTTTGAGAGGGTCATTGATGTCTATCAGTAGATTGTTCAGGGCTTGATTGCCCTGACCAATTGGTCCTAATCAGGCGATGATATTTCAATGGCAGGGTGGTTCTTGGGCATCTATTTCAGTTGGTGGTAGTGATGGGAGAGTATGAATTTCATCAGGAGTATGGTGACTGAGAGAATGTGCCAGGGATGTCATTGGTATTTGGGCAGTGTCATCTGCCTCACACTTATCAAGATGGTGAGACTGGCTGTGTTGAGTGCCATCGGCTTTTAATTGGTTTACATGGTAGCAGCTGTTTTTTCCTGTGGCTCACAGAGCTTTGTATACTGAGGGTCTCGCCTTATCCATCACGGTGTGGGGACATGGAGTGAGGAAGGAATTAGGGTTGTATATTTGTAGCATCACATGCTGTCCTATAGGGTACTCGAAAGGTTAACTTTACTGTTGAACTAAGCCTTACTTAATTTCCTTTTGGTCCCTAACCTGACTGCTGCTGCAAACTGAAGTGGCCTTGATATTTTCGGTTAGCTGCTGCACCACATTTTCATGAGTGGGGTCAGATTCTGAGAGGTCAAGCCCAAATAAGTAGTTGACTGTTTTCGTGGGTGAGCTTGTCATTAGAGTATGAAGGATATACCCTGGGGATTGTGAGATGGTGTTGCGTACCATCATGAGGGCGAGTGGAAGTAGTGTCCCAAGTTCTATTGTTCTGCTGCACTATCTTCCTTAGGGTGCGGTTCATCCTTTTTCCACAATCCCTCTTGATTGAGGGTGGCATGCAGTGTGGTATTTCTGCTTGATACCAAGCATAGTCATCACATTCTGCATGACTCGGCCGGTGAAATGGGTTCCTTGATTTGACTCGATTTTGTGGGCTGGACCCCATTTCGTGAACGTGTCTATGATGTCTCGAATATAAGTAAATCTGTTCCTACATGGTGGAAGGGGACCTGTGTAATCAATTTGTAGATTTGTCCAGGGCCTTCCACTGGACGGGTGCAGTTTTCCCTTTCAAGTATGCCTGTCTGGATTATTTTTGGCGTACATCAGATAGTTCCTTATGTAGTGTGTCCGTTCCTTATGTAGTGTGCTAGATCCTTATGTAACTCTGGTCATGAACACAGTCCTGTCAGTTGTTTGGTTGTGGCCTCCATTCCTTGGTGCCTGTGCCCATCATGGTATTGGTACATGATCTGATTTCTGTCTTGAATCGGATCTACGTAAACTCCTGCCTTTAAAACTAATCCATCCTGTGCCTGTACGGAAATCCTTCCATTCATCATAAACATCCGGATAAACTCCCAAAATCTGTTTCAAGGAATTATCATGATATTGTGCTTGCCTAAGATTCTCTGTTTGTTTGGCTTACATGACTGCGTTTGCCTGCTCACCTGTGAGTGGCTGCCAGAATTCTCCTACATGAGCACCTCTCTTAGCTAACTCATCTGCTTTGCGGTTATCTTCTGGGGATGTTTTGTGGTGGCTTCTAACTTTAATTATGCCATATTTCCTTCCATCGACAGATTTTATTAAGGGGGCTGATGGTAGCGGTTGTCAATCAGCAGCAATAAAGCCTCAAGCTTCCCAAAATGGTATAAATTCAATGAGGCTGTTGTACACATACTTGCTATCAGAGTTTATATCTGTGGATGAAGGGACCAGATTTGGGTAGCTGACTACATAGGCTACAGATGCTATTTCAGAAGTTTGGGGACTTGGATGTCTGGGAATTGTAAAGCTCATTCAACTAGTGGCAGTCCTTTATGGTCTGTCATATATATCCCACAGCCAGACTACCATCCTCTACGGTGGAGGATCCATCTACATAGATTTTGACTGTGCTGTCTGCGCCTCAACCTTTTTGTCTCATTTCTAATCATTTCTCCTGTTGCTTTGGAATAAAGGCCTGGTGGGGTGTTTAGTAACTATGATTTGGCAGTCATGTGAGTCTTCCCCATAATTTAGGTTATTGGTGAGGAACGTGGGCACTTTGATACATCTGACTATGATGCCCTGACCTTGAAGCAGATTAGACCATCATCCGGCTCAAATCTGGCTCACTGAGCTGTTGTTGTTTCAGCTATCCAGCAGGAGCTGGACTAGGGTGTGCTCAGTTGATATTTGTTTAAATCCACTGACTATAATGTAGTTGAAGTGCTGGACTGTCCAAAAGACTCGAAGGTATCGTTTACAGGTGGAAAACTCTTACTTTGTCGGCAATAGGACCCTGGAGACGTAGGTCACTGGATCTGGCCTACCATGCTACTCTTGCAGTAGAACAGCAGCTATCGTCTGGTCTGTGATTGCAACTTCTAGGGCATATGGTAAGTCAGAATTGGGAACTAGTAAGGCGGGTGCTGTTACAACGGCATGTTTTAAACCAGTTACTGCCTTTGTATGTTGGGATGCCCAGTTCCAGGCAACATTCTTTTTCAGCAACACAGAGTGGGGCTGCTTTGGTAGCGAACCCATCGATGTGGTTCTTGCAGTCTCCCACTCTACCTAGGAAAGATCAGAGGGCACTAACATCTCAGGAGTGGGAGTAGCGCAATGGAATCTATTTGCTTTTGGTCTATTTCTTTTTTTTTCCACATGGGTGACTATCTTTCCCAAGTATGTAACCCGAGGGCTGTAGAATCTGTGCCTTTTTGGGTTTATTTTACAACCTAGCACACTTAAAAGGTCAAGTAATTCATCTAGGAGCTGGATAAGTTTCTCCTTTGTTTCAGTTTGTAGGAGTAAGTTGTCTACATACTGGATTAGGCAGTCAGGCCAGAAAACCTTTCTAGGCCCTTGACTAATCGTCTATGGAAAATCAAGGATGCATTATGGAACCCTTGGGGTAGATTAGTCCAGGTATAGTGCTGGTCCTGAAAGGTAAACGCGAATTTGTACTGTGAGGACCGATGTAAGGGTATGGGCCAAAAACCATATCAAGTACTTTGCTTGAGGGGCTTGTTTCATTATTGTGGCTGGGCTGTTGGCTGCTGTTGGTGCATTGAGTGGGATGACTTTATTAAGCTTCTCATAATCAATGGTTAAACACTGAACCATCTGGTTTTCTGCCTAGCCAAATTGAAACATTATTAGTGGAGGCTACAGATCACAGCACTCCTTGCTGTAACAGACTGTCAGTTACCTTGGCTACCTCCCCTCTGCCTGTCTGGGGAACCTTATTTTCTTGGTGGTTTTGGGTCTGACCCCTCGATAATGATCTCTCCTGGGATATGCCAGTAGTCGTGTTTATACTGGGCGAATATCCCTTTGTGTTTCACTATAACCCCTCTCATAGCGGGTCATTGTTAGGGAATTGAACCAAAACTCTCCTGTTGTGCTAATCCGATTAGCATAACTGCTTGTTGAAATGATGTGTGCATTGCTAAATGGAGACAGTTGACCTATGCAGGCATTTACTGGATCAAAGGCAAGACTGTACCTAGTCATGTACAGTAGAATCTCGATTACCTGAGCGAGACCGGTGGGGAGTATTTTGTTCAGATAACCAGAAGCAAGTGGTAATTTATCAGTGCCGGTTATCTGAATATTTCTTGGTTATTTGGCAATGCTCGCCATAATGCCATTTGAACTGATCTATCGTACACAAGCGGTAATTTGACTGCCAGTTACCAAACATTTCTTGCTGTTTAACTAATAACTGAATGCTGAGTTGCCTAATGCCATTTTTATGGGACCTTGACCTTGTTCACTTAATCCAAAATTCGGATAATTGATGTTCGGTTAATCGAGGTTCTACTGTAATCAATGCCAAGGATGTATTCTGCACCTGGTGGAAGGTTGACTAAGCAGGGAGGTGGCATGTAATGTCGCCTAGTTTAAATTCGGTATTTTCAGTAACGTATCCCTCCTGTACATGGCAAGTAAATCTGCTTAAAGCAGTAGTCCCTGTGATCCACCGGGGAGATCATTAAATTTTGAGGTATTCAGGGTTGTGTAGAAATCTCTGGTATCCCAAAGAAATTCTACAGGGTGGCCGTACACTCTGTTTGTGTCGCAGACGCACACTGGGAAGGCAGAAACCTGACACAGTCATGTCGATGCCTCTTAGGGTGAGACTGGATATATGGTTTGGCTAGTAACCATAGCATGCCGAGTTGGTCCAACACTGCAATCCTGTTGCTATAAATTCTGTGTCTTATGATTCTGCTCCACAACCACCTGATGAAGATGCAGCGCTTCGAAAGCTAGTGCTTCCACATATACCAGTTGGGCTATAACCTGGTGTTGTCTGATTTCTAACTTTGTCCACCTAAGTCCAACACTGGCACCTCCAAATCATAATGTTTTCTTTTATGACAGTCTGCTCATTTCAGGTATCAATCCAGTAAACCTTCTTTGAGCCACCTCCAATGCAATTATATTTTTCCTTTTAAATAAGGAGACTAAAACTGCGCGCAATGTTTTAAGATATACAGGGCATTGGTGAGACCACAACTGAAGCATAATATCCTTCATAGTATGTTCAATTCCTCTTGTACTAAAGGATAGCATCCCATTAACCTTCTTGACAATATGCTGTATCTGCAAGCGAACTTTTTGTGACACGTGCACCAGAACACTTAAATTCCTTTACACTTCACAGCTCTGCAGTTGTTTTCCATTTAAGTACAAGTAACAATAAAATCATTAACTTATGATTTTTGATCTCGTTCACATAACTATTCTTCACAGAATCGCCGAATTGTTATAGTGTGAAGGGAGGCCATTCAGCCTATCATGTCTGTATCAATTCTCCGAATTACTTGGTGCCAATCTTCTGCCTTTTCCTTGTACCCCTGCACAGGTTTTCTGTTCAAATATTTGTCTAGTGCTTTCTTGAATGTCTGATTGAACCTACCTCTTATAGAAGATGTTATACAACTAACCCTAATCAAACAAGTGGAACATAATTCTTCACTTAATCAAGTCAAATTTATTGAAAAATATCTTCATTATACATCAATGCTTTTTAAAAAAAGTCCTCAACATCTGCATTCTGCAATTCCAGAGCTATAGAAACAGTTGCAATTTTGCTCAATCTTGGTTTTCTCCTTTGACCATTTCTCCCAAGGCAGCCTCTGTGTCCCTTTTATGTTCTGCTGAATTTTTGTTCTAAGTACTTGAATGACAATCTGTGACTTCTCTACTGTGTTAAATCAATTATGTTTGCTATTACTATGTTTGCTATTAATTTCTTCAAAGTGAATTGGAAGTAAAACTGTTGACATTGCTGGGCTCACTGACATGCTAAGGAAGATGAGAGATAAAACAACATCTTAACTAGGTGACTTAGTCTGACCGGGACTTTAATACTATTGCTCTGATTACCATATTAGAACTATTTTATAACTGACTGAAAGTAACAGTTAAACAACCAAAGTGAAATGTTAGTTTTGGTAACTCATTAAATAGCTATCACTATAGTTAAATGCAAATATAAGGTAGCTTAAGGCTCAAAGGAACAATTACTTTTAAACAGTTTTATCTTGTTTTCAGAATTTAAAAAAATCCATATTTTAAAAATACTCTCATTGGGATGTCTTCCAGCTATCACAAGTGCATCAGGTGGCCAGTGTGGTGTCTCAGCTAAACATTTGTGTGTATGTATTTGGCTTGATTTTAATTTGCACTTGCTTCAATTTCAAAACAGCCAACAGTAAAACTTTAGTGGTAAACAAGATAACGGTAAATTTATTACAAAACTGTAATTGTTTAACTGAAATTAATAAAGTTAACAAAACATATCTCCAAAAATTAGAACTGTTCTAGCAGAATTTCAACTTGCTTCTGCATTAAATGGATGGTCATGCGAAATGCAGGTGGATTCTTGCAGTTTGGAGAGGCTTAATATTTTAGGTAACCTGTAACAATATTTCATCTGGATAAAAGTAAAGTATATGCCTGCATCCCCCTTATTTGCCTTTGAAGCAAAGTTGCTTTGTGTATACAGTTATGTTTGTCATATAGCTTGTGACAAATGCAAATTAAGAAAATGTTGTACTTGATGTATGTCTGAATTTTAGATATACTCGCTGTTTGCAATCATTTAAAATTTTTGTTTATGTTACAAGAAAGTGATTTATTAAATGTTTGCACTTTCAAATTTAGAATTAATTCATAGTCATGTCATATCCAGCTAAAATTATTAGAATATAATTTTTTCATAAACTTGGCAGGTGCTCAGAATACCAGCACTTATGGAGAAAATTTGTAGCTTAGGAGCTCGTTGTTGTGGTTCTGTTTGTCGAGCTGGGAATTTGTGTTGCGGATGTTTCGTCCCCTGTCCAGATGACATCCTCAGTGCTTGGGAGCCTCCTGTGAATCACTTCTGTGATGTTTCTTCCGGCATTTATAGTGATTTGTACCTGCCGCTTCCGGTTGTCAGTTCCAGCTGTCCGCTGCAGTGGCCGGTATATTGGGTCCAGGTCGATGTGCTTATTGATTGAATCTGTGGATGAGTGCCATGCCTCTAGGAATTCCCTGGCTGTTCTCTGTTTGGCTTGTCCTATAATAGTAGTGTTGTTCCAGTCGGGCTCATGTTGCTTGTCATCCGAGTGTGTGGCTACTAAGGATAGCTGGTCATGTCATTTCGTGGCTAGTTGGTGTTCATGGATGCGGACCGTTAGCTGTCTTCCTGTTTGTCCTATATAGTGTTTTGTGCAGTCCTTGCATGGTATTTTGTACACTACATTGGTTTTGCTCATGCTGGGTATCGGGTCCTTCGTCTTGATGAGTTGTCGTCTGAGAGTGGCTGTTGGTTTGTGTGCTGTTAGGAGTCCTAGTGGTTGCAATAGTCTGGCTGTCAGTTCAGAAATGTTTTTGATGTATGGTAGTGTGCCTAAGGGCATCAACAGATGCCTAAGGGAAAGACAACGGAATGAGGACATGCCACAACCCAAAGGACTAGCCACACAACCATACATCAAAAACATTTCTGAACTGACAGCCAGACTACTGCGACCTCTAGCACTCGTAACAAGACACAAACCAACAGCCACTCTCAGACGACAACTCACCAGGACGAAGGACTGATACTCAGCATGAGCAAAACCAATGTAGTGTACAAAATCCCATGCAAGGACTGCACAAAACACTACATAGGACAAACAGGAAGACAGCTAACGGTCCGCATCCATGAACACCAACTAGCCACGAAATGACATGACCAGCTATCCTTAGTAGCCACACACTCTGATGACAAGCAACAAGAGTTCGACTGGGACAACACTACTATTATAGGACAAGCCAAACAGAGAACAGCCAGGGAATTCCTAGAGGCATGGCACTTATCCACAGATTCAATCAATAAGCACATCGACCTGGACCCAATATACCGGCCACTGCAGCGGACAGCTGGAACTGACAACAGGAAGTGGCAGGTACAAATCACTATAAATGCCAGAGGAAAGATCACAGAAGCGCTTCACAGGAGTCTCCCAAGCACTGAGGATGTCACCTAGACAGGGGACGAAACGTCTGCAACACAAATTCCCAGCTCAGCGAACAGAACCACAACAACTTATGGAGAAAGTCCAGCGCAATTTTCTAAGTTAATGTAACTAGTCTTTCTTGTTGAATTAAAGTAAGGTAATTTATTGTTGTTTGTATTTCTCATTTGTACTTTGATTTGTTTGCAATTTTGCATATTGCTAAAAAAACAGAACTGTCATTCTTGTGTTGCAGGAGCTTACTGCAGTGCTCAGTATGGCAAGAGTGGATGTTATCTCTTTGCTATATCAATGCTAAGAATTCTGATGAACAAAAAATAACGGAGATGGTATACGCTATCTTCCGAATATTGCTTTATCATGCAATAAAGTATGAGTGGGGTGGCTGGCGTGTCTGGGTGGATACACTCTCAATAACCCATTCAAAGGTGAGAATATTTTTAATATACTCTAGATAACAAGCTAATTTTTCAGTGTAATATTGTTGCAGTTTGATTCTATTTGTTGCCATTTAATGTTTTCCATGACCAGTGTGTAAAATAACGAAAGATTGTGTCACTTGAGTTTCTACTTGAAACTGAGTTTCATAGGAAATTGCTTAATTAAAATTGCTATATTTTTGCATATATTAATGCTAGGTGGGTCCCTTACTGAAAATTGATTTATTATTATTGGATGTTTCAAGGAGGATTTTGATGAAGGGCAAATTGACTGTTTTAATTTTTAAGCCACATGGGGGCATACTTGATCTTTGTGCTGTTAGTCGCGCAATTACAGTGCAGGGAAGTAAATGAGAATTGGATGATAGTGCTAGAGAACGTATTGCAAGTCCATTTAATTTTGACAATCAGGATTGTGCTTTTATCATTTTAGGAAGACGAATTTATGCTGCGACTACTTTGAATGTTTCAATTTTCAATAATATATTGAGTTTTTGCATTTTTTAAAACCTGGTTAATTCTGCCATAATATGGAACATTAAAAACAAGTTATTTCTCCCTCAAGACTTTTTTGATGTGTTAACAATCAACTTCTTGAGATTAAAGGATAAAATTGTAGTTATCAAAAATTATTAGCTACATGTAACTATTTAAGATTATTACGTCAACTTTTAAGTAGCTTGGATGAGCCTTTATGGATGCTTTATGATAGCATTATCCTGACACACTCTTGAAAATAACATCGTGAATTGTTGAATCAAAGCACTATTCCACAGCACCTTCAGATGTGAATGATACCTGTGTTATTCAAGGGAAAGGCTATCACTTAGACAGGGCAAGCAGAGATGAGATATTATCCTGTGGACAATGTAGTAGATGTGATGATAGTGACTAAAGTGTATTTTATATGTGCATTTTTAAAAAAAAATTTAGGTTCATTTTGACAAGAAAATGTGTGTGGGGTTATGGTTAATGTCTGGAGACACACAGGGTAATTCCCATGAAGACCATGAGTGCAGAATGCTGACAGATTGGCTACAGTGCGTTTCACAAGTTTCAAAGTGTTATAGAATTTTAATAGAAGGTCCAAGGTACTAAATGGTGATATATAGCTGTGGATACCCCTGTTATGATTGAACTTAATTTTTTGTCATTAATATTAAATACAAGCTTGTGTTTGACTAGAGGTTCATAATGTTTTGAGTCAAATTTCTATGGAAAACCTTTTTGCTAAAAATCACGGAAGTCCGTTTTTAGTCAGCTAATTCCAAGAGAGTGGAGGAGCAGAGGAACTTTGCAAAGTATATTTGCATATTGTTTGAGGCAGGAGGGCAGCTTTGGAAATGTCCTCATTAAATGAATGGGATCCTGGGCTTAATAAATGCATGTGTAGAGTACAAAAGCAAGCATGTTATTCTGAAGCTGTATAAAACACTCTTAACATGCCCATGAAGCAAAAGTAAATGAGGTGACCGGTCAGATTTTGGTATATGCTAACTGAATTATGTCAAAACAATCTTCAAGAGTGCTGGGAAACTAATATTCAAATTCTGGACCACATTAAACTAGGATGATGTGTTTTCCTGTGTGTTGAATGAGTTTCAATCTATTTGCTGTACTGGAATCAAATCTTCTCTTTCTGAGGATTATCCATGCACCAAGTATGTCAGAGTTCCAGTCCATGCAGCCTTTGCCTAGCTTGCTTTGTTGATATTCTCAATTCAGTTAGTGTAAATCTCTTATTGTGTCAACATTGTAAATGTTGGTTTTGTTTGCCAGATTTGCCCAGAAGTTTAGTATTATTTTTCCTCCATTGCTTATTTGGAGATAACTGTAAAACTGCACTGCAGGAACTAATTTTACTGTAACTTTGTACTCCATAATGGACATAATCTCATACTGCCAAGAATCCCTCATATTTCACATGAAATCGTAATAGTCAACGTTGAAAGGAAATGTAATATTTAGTGCCATGTCCTGCAGCTGAAAAGTGGGAGTTTTATCTCTGTCAAAGCCGTAGTCATGCTACCCTCTCTGTTCGACAGGAACAATGAGAAAAGAACTATAGCATTTTGTATTCTCTTGGATTATTTTTTCTTGATATCACAGACGTGTTTTTCTAAGCTTGTAATGTTGAAATGACTGAAAAATAATTTTGGAAACTTTTGAGGAGTGAAAGTGAGTTGGAAAGATGCTTTAAAGTATAACTTAAGTCTTGATAGCACCTGATGTAAACTCTTAGATGACCTGTTCTCAAACCGAAATACTATCTTTGTATTGATATGTACCTGGCAATGTTTTGGATTGACTAAAATGCCAATACAGCATCAGCCTTCCTTTTTGCTGCCTACCCTATGTAGCAGCACTAACTTATGCTTCTGTTTTAGCTTCAATATACTAAAATCCATGATAGCATGTCACAGGAGCACGAACAAAATTAGAGCAGGTGACTAAAGGCTTGGAATTTTGACGAATGTCTCAAAGGAGGAAAGAAAGTCAGAAGTTTAAGGAGGGAATTGAAATACTTAGATTAATAGAAGGCACTCATGCATTAATTAAAAGCAATGATGCTTAAAACTAGGAGGCAAGTACAGATATGAGGGTTGCGGGACTTGAGGCGATGAGAGATTTGAAAATAAGGATGAGTATTTTAAAATCTAAGATTTGATTAACCAAAAAAAAATGAGAAAATCAGTGAATGCAGGTGAGATGACTGAACAGAACTTGATACGAAAACAAATTGCTGGAAAAACTCAGTAGGTCTGGCAAGATCCATGGAGAGAAAACAGTTGACATTTTGGGTCCAGTCGCCTCCGTCAGTCGCCTCCACTGGACCTGAAACCTTAACACTGTTTTCTCTCCACATGTGCTGTCAGATCTATTGAGTTTTCCGAGCAATTGCTTTTGTATGTTATTTCCAGGATCAGGAGTTCTTTGCTTATTTTGAACAGAACTTGATGCAAGTTAGGATGTGGGCAGCAGAGTTTTGAACAGCGCTTATTTTAGGGGAGTCGACACAGATGAAATTACTGCACAGTCCAGGTGCAGTACAGGATTGTGCTGATGACACCTGTTATGTGGGATACTCTTCAGAGGATTGGTGTGGAACTTACCGGGCCGAAAGGCCTGATTCCACACTAGGGATTCTATGCATACTCAGGCCTTTGTTGACTGACTTTTTGTCAAACACTTGTAACCATATTTTGTAGAAGGCTGAGTTGGTGCAGTTGAGTCACCTCATCATTGGTGACCTTTTGAGAAAGGTAACTGATGTATTGGTATTGTTCAACATATTCCAAAATTTCTTCTTCAGCACGCATGAAATGTGAAATATTTGGCTGAGCAAGTGTGGATTAATGAGTTTTATCTTGTTAATGTTCAAGGAATAGCTGGCTGACTTGTCTTCAGAATTGAAGACGTCGAGATTGGCATACAAATTTGGGCATAATGAGCAACTGTAGTTCATGCATATGTATGGCAGTCAGATTAGTTTTGTGCAAATAGAAGTTTTGCATTCTCAGCCCATTTGTTTCTTAAAACTGCTCGTAGGAATTTGTTTTATTATGCTGCATATGAATGTAAGGTATTTTTAAATACAGAACCAGTGCTTTTCAATCTTTTACTAATGCATGCATTTTGAATCTGTTCCACCATTTTGTTATGCAATATGAGCTGAATTTTGTACTTGCGCTCCTTATTTCCCCAATTATTTATCTGCTTTAATTCAACGATTTCTACATGGTTTTGTAAAGAGTAGATGTTACGTAATGAACCTATTTGAATATTTTTGGAGGAAGTAAATACAGCAGTCTAAGGGGAATGTCTATGATTGCAATTTACCCAGATTTGCAAAGATATTCAGTAAAATTCCACTTGGATTGTGAGCCAAAATGAAAGGCCGTGGAATTGAAGCTATGTATAAACTTTGTTCGGTGATTGGTCAGACAATAGAAGAAATACCTGTGAAAATAGATATTCATAGATTCATGGATATACTGAAAATGGTTAGTTGCATTTGAGGTGCAGCAGTAGTGTCCCTACCTCTGGATCATAACATCTGGGTTTAAATCCCACTTGTTACAGGTGTATGTCCTACATGCCTGAACAGGTCTATTTTAAAAATCTTCTGCTGAAATTCCTGTTTTCTATATTGACTAAAGTCTTGGTAACTCAGTAGCTAAATATTCAAGTTTCCTCATGGCACAGAGTTGGATGATATAATAAGGAGAACAAATGAGAGACCAGCAGAAATTGCTGGGAAAACTCAATGGGTCTGGCAATATTTGTGCAGATAGAGCAGAGTTAATATTTTGGTTCTAGTCACCCTTCAGTTAAAGAAGGGTCACTGGACCCAAGACATTAACTGTATTTTCTCTTCATGTTTGCCACCAGACCTGCTGGATTTTGCCAGCAATTTCTGTTTTTGTTTCTGATTTCCAGCATCTGCAGTTCTTTGGGTTTTTTAGTGCTGATGGGCGTGTAGTGTTTTAAAAAAAAGTATTGATAGATTAAGTGATTGGGCAACACTTGCCAGATGAACTTTGGTGCAAGCCAGTGTTATTGGGCCTTCCATGTTGGAACAAATATTATGGATCAGTGTATTTTTTAAAATGGTAAAGGGCTAGGAATTCTGGATATCCACTGAAATTTAGTAGTCCCTTTGTACAGATTTCTAAAATCTAATTGTCATGTACCAAAAGTGATCAAAACTACATTTAGAACACTTTACCCAGTTCTGCACCATACTACAGAAAGGATTAATTGATTGTGGAAGAAGTGATTTACAAAGGTGCCATAAAGTCTCAAGGTTAGATTGGATGAAGAAATTAAGTGCAATGGGCTTGTATTCATTTATTTTATTTAAGATGTTATAATTTGTAAAGTAATTGGTAGAATGTACAGAGAGAAGCATTCTCTACTAGAGTTGGGGGCTTGAGGTTATGGGACATTGGCTTTATTCTGAATCTAAAGTATTCCAGAAAGCAATTAGAAAACTCATTTTGATAAAAATGTTATGTAGGTGGGGAATTCTCTTCCCCATAAAACATTTAAGAACTTGCTAAATAATTAATAGACAATTTTGAAACTGAGATTGGCTTGCAAAAATCTATCAATGAGTTAAAGAATATTGAATTGAGGTGTTTGGACAAAGTTAAGGTACAGATCAGTTGTAATATTAATGAATGATAGAGTAAGCTGACTGCGTTTCTCTCTGCTGCACCATTTCATTTGTTCACAGCTTTGTGGTGCATTCTTAGCCCATTTTGTTTCTTAAACCTGCCCATTGGAATTTCTCTGATTATGCTGCATGTGATACTAATGTAAGTTGGATTATTTTTTAACACGAGCCCTATGCTTTTGAATCTTTTTTTATTGAAGCAATTAGCAATTTTAGCAACAGCACAATGCTATTTTCTCCATTATTTCATTTTTAAAAAATTTGAGTAGCTGTGTACATTTCCAGTATATTGACCTGAGAGTAATTTTTTTTATTAGATTACTTAGTGTGGAAACAGCCCTTTGGCCCAACAAGTCCACACTGACCCGTTGAAGTGCAACCCACCCAGACCCATTCCCCTACATTTACCCCTTCACCTAACACTAAAATTCACCTAACCTGCACACACTTTTTTTGGACTGTGGGAGGAAACCGGAGCATCCGGAGGAAACCCACGCAGACACTGGGAGAATGTGCAAACTCCACACAGACAGTCGCTTGAGGCGGGAATTGAACCCGGGTCTCTGGTGCTGTGAGGCAGCAGTGCTAACCACAGTGCCGCCCATAATCTTTTACTGCCCTTCAATAGTTTTGTAAATATCTTTATATTAGTGTGGTATTTTGGAAGGAATTCAACTTGTACAGCTTTTTTTGTTTAAGTTGAATTAATTTGAGTTGAATTGTGGAGCAATACATTCTAGTTTCTAGTGTTAAAAATGCCTCATTTGCATTCCTGGGTAATTCCATTTTTTAAAACCAAAACTGAATTAACAGGAAGACACTTGTCACCATTTAAGTCAGTTTAACTTGGATGTTGTGTTAGATTTTGTTGACCTGTCACCCTTGTTTCAACTGTTATGCACATTTCTTATGGAAAGGTTCTCCTTTTGCCAAAAATCCTGTCCAATCATATCATTTTGAGAGGATTCGATTTTTCTTTGTTTTATGGTATATGCTGACAACTATTTATCCCACTTTTATTTTAACTTGGGTCACAATATTTTATTTTGAGCATTTTTTTTCTCCTCTTGCCCCCCAAATCTCTAATCAAAAAAGACCAAATGCTGTAATTTTGAATGACTTTGCAGTGTTATACATCAGAATCTGTGAATTTCCTATAAAAAGCCAAAGAAACTCAATCGCAATTTTATTGTACAGTTTGATAGATTTCCTGCCACCATTGTAGCAGCTAAGCTGTTTGTCACGATGATCCACTCCTCCCACAGCTGCATCACACTCATTAATGTGTGGTGGCTTTCTGACACTGCTGCACTATTTCCCTTTTCTGTATGATTTGTTGTTGTCAGCATTTAAAGGCTTTGCAAAATGGTATTTTATCCTGTTGCACCTCAAAGTGCATTAGTTGGATGCCATATCCTTATTCCTATTTAAGATTTTCTTGCAAATATATATTAGACATTGGATCCATTCTTCAATGCAAAATAGTTTTTAAACCCTTCTAAGATTAAAACTGTGCAAGCAGAAATTACCTTGTGTATGTTAGAAAGGATTTTAAAATATAGCATTTAAAATCAAAATTAAACATTACAGGGTCACTCCTGATTAAATTATAAGGACCAGTAGCATAAGCTTGTATTTACTTGTGTCTGTTAGATTTGAGTTTCTTTTCAATGGTTTTGTCAAATACCTTTATCAATTTAAAACAAAAACCTGTTTCCTGTCATGGGAGTCCAGGGCAACTCTTGGACCTTAAAATTAGAATTTGGCCATCCAAACATAAAACTGGAAAGTACTTTTTGAATGTTTATTACTAACTATACATGCAGTGAATTGCTCAGGCCAACATTTTGCCTCCTTGCAGTTGCAACCATTTAATATCAATTTACATTAAAAATGAATGATTCCAATTCTTGAATCTTTGCTGTTGTGATATAAGATTTGTATATATTTTAACATTTATTTTTTGCATTTAGGTTTTTGAATTTGAATTAGCTCTTGAGCTTCCTTTGTAGGAAAACTTTTAAAGAGTAACAGGTAAATATTTGTAAATAAATCATGTAGTCTGGGGAGTGAGATTTGGAGACTTAGAATCATAGAGATGTTCGGCATGGAAACAAACCCTTTGGTCCAACTTGTCTATGCTGACCAGATATCCTAAATTAATCTAGTCCCATTTGCTAGCATCCGGCCCATATCCATCTAAACCCTTCCTATTCGTGTACTCATCCAGATGACTTCCATATGTTGTAATTGTACCAGCCTCTGCCACCTTCTCTGGCAGTCATTCCATACATGCACCAGCCTCTGTGTTTAAAAAATTTACTCCATGGGTCCCTTTTAAATCTTGTCCCTCTCATCTTAAACCTATCCCCTCTAATCTTGGACTACCCTGGGGAAAAGGCCTCGACTATTCATCAAATGCATGTCACTTGTCATTTTATAAACTTCTATAAGGTCACCTCTCACCATGTGACACTCTGAAGGGGGAAGACAGCCCCAGCCAGTTCAGCCTCTCCTTATAGCACAAACTTTCCAACCCTGGCAGCAACATTGTAAATTTTCTCTGAACCCTTTTCAAGTTTCACAACATCTTTCCTATAGCAGGGAGACCAGAGCTGAATGATGAAGTACAGAGGAACCTTGATTATCTGAAGGACACGGGCGGCAAGTATTTTGCTTGGCTAATGGAATTCCAGATAATTGAATGATGGATTACATAGCTGAGCATCGGGACCTTGCGATCTTGCTGGATAATCCGATATTCGGATAATCGAATGCCGGATAATCAAGGTTCCTCTGTATTTCAAAAGTGGCCTAATTAATGTCCTGTACAGCCACAACATGACCGCTTAACTCCTATACTCAGTGCATTGACAAGCATATTAAACTCCTCCTTCACTATCCTGATGAAGGGCTTTTGCCTGAAATGTCGATTTTGCTTCTCCTTGGATGCTGCCTGAACTGCTGTGCTCTTCCAGCACTACTAATCCTCGCCAGACCACAACAACATGACGGTTGGAGGAAGAGCGCCTCATCTTCCGCCTAGGAACCCTCCAACCACACGGGATGAACTCGGATTTCACCAGTTTCCTCATTTCCCCTCCCCCCACCTTGTCTCAGTCAAATCCATCGAATTCAGCACCGCCTTCCTAACCTGCAATCTTCTTCCTGACCTCTCCGCCCCCACCCCAGTCTGACCTATCACCCTCACCTTGACCTCTTTCCACCTGTCACATTTCCGACGCCCCTCCCCCAAGTCCCTCCTCCCTACCTTTTATCTTAGCCTGCTGGACAAACTTTCCTCATTCCTGACGAAGGGCTTATGCCAGAAACGTCGATTCTCCTGTTCCCTGGATGCTGCCTCACCTGCTGCGCTTTTCCAGCAACACATTTTCAGCTTTTTATTAATATAGCCTGTTTCATTCTATTTTGGTATAATTCCTATGCATAATACATTTTTGTTTTATTGTTAAACTCAAATCTGTAACGTTGTGTGCTAATGTTTCAAGAAAAACAACGTTGTTAAAAACTTAAAACAAAAAAAAATCTATTAAGCCAGATTTCAGTCTCTAATCTGATTTGTTGACTTATCCAATATAACTTTGGATGGGATCGTAACACTGCAGTATTGCTTTCTCTATCAGAATTTCTTTAAAATTAAGCATTCTGGAAGCAGCCAGTATTGAGAGGGTGTGTGCACCAGCTAGAACTCAGTGCACTTTTGTGGTTGAGGGCAGGAGTGAGTGAGTACTAAAAGGGATGATGATTTAAGGCAAAATGTGTGTTAATGAGACAAGAATATAAGCAAGTCATGAAGTTTAGAGAAGGTGTAAACAGTTGCATTGAAAAGTTAAAGGGCGGCATGGAAATGCTTACAAAGGTGACAAGGCTGCTGCGGAAATGTACTAGAGGGTCTTGAGGGGTTGCAAACTATGCAGTCAGTAGTATACTGATTGGAGATTCTCAATCTAAAACTAGACCATATTGCCTCTATTCCCAATAGCTCTGGTGCAACTCCCCACACTTCTTAAATCCCTGCTATCTAAGAAAATTGAAAAGGTGGTTAAGATCTCAGGCTATCAAACCTGATGGTTTGACAGGATGACTATAAGTGCTTCATGAATGAAATGCTGTTTCCTCAGCTTGTGTTGAATATTATTAGACTATTATGTCATAGAATAATTTATTCAACACAAAACTAAACCATTCAACTAATTGTTCCTGTGGCATAATTTTGAAAGAGCTGTACAAATAGTCCTCTTTTGAAATATTTCCCCTTCAAATATTTACCCAATTTTGTTATTATTGAATCAATCTTTTTAGGCAGTGCATTCCAGATCATAGCTTGCTGTGTAAGGTTTTGCTTTTTTCTTATCTACAGTTATTTTGCCAATCACTTTACATCTGCCTCTTTTGATCACTTGACCCATGTGCCACTTGAAATAATTGTTCCTTTTTTGCACAACCCATTATGATTTTGTATGTCTCAAAACTCATTATAACCTTCTATATTCTAAGGAGAAGATTTCTTTTGTAAATATTTACGTGGGATGCATGTATTTATTCTTTCATGGGATGTAGATGGTGCTGGCTGGGCTAAACTTTTATTGTCCATATCTCAGTTATCCTTCAGAAAATGATGGGATGCTGCTTTCTTGCCCTGCTGCAGCCCATGTAGGTACACCCATAATGCTTTACAAAGGGTGTTCATGAAACCTGAGCCAGGGAGTCCCATTGGTGTGCAATGTGGAAGGGAATTTGCAGATGGTGGTGTACCCACACATCTATTCCCCTTGTCCTTCTAGTTAGTACAGGTTTTGAGAGATGCTATTGAAAAAACCTTGGAGATGTGAATGCAGTGCACCTTCTGGATGATGCTATGTTAGTGGTGGATGGAGTATCACTCTAAGAAGCTGCTTAAATTAATTTGTTTTCCCTTTCATGCAATGTGTATGTTGCTGTTGAAACCAACATTTGCTGTCTATTCCTAATTCCTCTCGACAAAATGGTGGTTAGCTTTCCTTGTCTCTCCAAGTAATTAGAATCTTGGTCATGGTTCCATTCGATTATGTCTCTGTGCCATCTCCAAGGCTTTGATGTCCTATGTACGATTCTTTCACTTCAGTTCTGTCCCCCAACTCCTTAAATCTTCCAGCAATGTTCCTCTCAAAAACACCTCCCGTCTTACAAATTGCAAGTCTATCTTTAATTTTCATTTTACTTTTCTTCTCCAAAGCTTGTGTGAGTGTTACTTTTAAAATCCATGCTAATTTTCCCAGACTCATATCTTTAAATGTTCATCACTTTTGAACCCCACCGCAATATCAAAACAACCCTTATCAAAGCTACAAATAATATCCCACATGATTTGAAAATGGTGAGCTATTCCTCCTCACGTTTCTGGGCCTGTCTGCAGTCATTGGTAGGGTTGACCATGTCTTTTTTCCTAGGAGAAAGTGAGGACTGCAGATGCTGGAGATCAGAGCTGAAAAATGTGTTGCTGGAAAAGCGCAGCAGGTCAAGCAGCATCAAAGGAGCAGGAGAATCAACGTTTCGGGCATAAGCCCTTCTTCCTGATTCTCCTGCTCCTTTGATGCTGCCTGACCTGCTGCGCTTTTCCAGCAACACATTTTTCAGCTCATGTCTTTTTTCCCAACTCCTCCCTTTATATTGCATTGTAGCTGGGTAAATCTGTTGTTGCCTACTTCTGTTCTTAACAGAGAGTCATTTTGCAATGGTTTATCTTCCTACGTCTCCACTTTTCGTTCTGATCTTGCCACTGTGCTATTTCTCTTCGGGACATCATTTGAAAGCATGGCACCAAATCCTAAATAGACATTGATGATGCCATGTGCCAGATTAAGTGTCTGACATGCAATGCTGGATGAGCAGAAATTTTTTCCAATTATTTGAATCACCAAACCCATTGTCTTCAGACTCCGCCCAAACTGTTGCCACATTCTGCGAGCATGTAGCCGATTGAATTTGAGAAGCCAATGTTTGGTGGTCAATTAAAGATATAATAAAGGGGCTATTGCAGTGGCAATAGCGTGGTTCATTCCGGTCTGTACCTTGTGGCTGTGGTTTCAGCATTGGTGACTTGGTGGATCTAGTCCATTCCTCCTGGCCATGGCTGCAATGTGGCATCTTCAGCAGAGGCTACAGCGTGGTGGCATGGTAAGTCGGTTTGTTCTTTGTGGTTGTGGCAGTGATATGACTGCTTTGGCTACAGGTGGTGGGTCTGGCCCATTCCTCCTCGCCATAGTGATGTTGGCATGGTGGGTTTGGCCTGGGATTCCTTGTGGTGAGGTGGCTGTTGCAGTAATGAAAGCTTTGTGGGTCCAGTCTATTTCTCCTTGTTATGGCAGGCTCAGCAGTGGCTTTGGCATCCTGGAGCCCCTCAGAAACCCAGGAGTTGTGAAAGGAACAAAAGATGAGCATTGTTTTAACCCATTCCTTTTTTATATTTTCTGTAATTAAAATTTGCCAGAGTATGGTTACTGAAACACTGTTCGCTGTATTTTCTGAAATACAAGTGACAAACTACTATACTAATTACTTTGCTAAACTATAATTCTATTTCCAAGCCACTGATCCCTTTCATGCCAACTAGTTGAGGCTGAAATGAAATTATTTTTAACTTTGGTGTTGTATTTGTTCCTGAGTGAGTTTGACTTATCACTAAGACTACCTAATTCGATTTCCAAACTTCTTTCAATTCTGCTCCCGCCTCAGTTCAAATGCTGCTGAAACTCTAACTTTTGATACTTCTGGTATTGACCATTCCATTGCATGTCTGACATATTCTACACATCATAAATTTGAGCGAGTCTCAAACTCTCTTGTCCATCTCTTCTTTCATACGAAGTCTCATTCACCAACAGACTTGCATTTATTGATCTAAATTGACCTCTGATGAGCAATGCTTCGATTTTATAATTCTCATCCTGGATTTCAAATTCCTCCATGGCCTTAAGCTCCCTATCTCTTTAAAATTCTGCTTGTCTTGTAAGTCTCTGAGAGAACTTCCCTCCTCTAATTTTGGTTTTGTGCACATCCAAATTTTGTTGGTATGCTATTAGTGGCCATGTCTTGAACTACTTGTGGATTGTTCTCCTTATACCTCTGTGCCCCCTTCCTCCTCTAAGGAACTTGTGTTCTTTAAGACACTGAATGAAACCAGTGCCTGGTCGATGAGAAGGTACAGGTGCTTGTTTGTTAGAATGCCACATGGTTAGGGTACTAGGTGGGTAAAGGGGCTGCAGGTGCCAAGTGGGTGAGGTAAGGTGCCAGGACACTTTGAGATGTAAGTGTGACAGATATTTGAAGGGTATAAATGCAAGGTGGGGGCTAGGGATTGAGTGGGTTCAAATGCCAGGTTGGGAAGGCAACAAGATAGATGAAAGGGTATAGGTGGCAAGTGGATGAGGAAACCGATACCAGCTTGAAGGTGAAGATGATTGGGTACCCTCAAATGGTGAACAGAGGTTGGATTTGGGCTTGTGAGATTTGTCAGTGCTTTAGTTTTATGATTAACCAGCAATTAGAGCAGGTGTCAATCCTTCTGATTTTTCTTGGGCAACTGTTAACATGAGTGAGTCCAAACCCTTGTTCTCTAACTGAGTGTTTTGGACTTTGCTGGTGAGTTTTCAGACTTCAGGTAGTTGTCCATTGCAAGTTTTAACTTTCCAGGAAATTCGCATGGAGTTAGCTGCATTGGGACTTCTGCCTGGTCTTGACACACAACTCCAGTCTGCTTTTCAGCAAAATCATCTTTCTGTTGGGAATTGTGTGCCATGATCAAACAGCAAATCAAAGGCAAAGTATTGAAGATTAACAAGATATGAGACAAATTTAAATCCTGCATGATGAAAGAATAGAACTTTTTCAAAGATTACATTCTTGGCAGAAGAATATCAGTGAAGTTGAAGTGAAATAGTGGGGACAACAGAAATCTGAATGAAAGCCAACCATGTTAGAAAATACTTGGGTTATTGAGCATTGGTAGAGAGAGGAACAAAGATAATGTTTCTGGTTGGTGACCTTTATTTTTTGATTAACGCTTTTAAGCAAGTACAGTGCCTGTAGAGAGGTGAGGTTCCTAATGTTTTAGAAGAGAAAAATAAAGCAAGCAGGTCTATTGTGGTAGGTTGCATGAAGTCCAGCTCAATGGAGTACAATTGAAGTCTTGGAGAATTCAGTGTGATGAGGGAAAAGGTGGTGGTCGGGTTTATGACAAAACAAAGAGCAGCCTGAAAGAGGGAGACGGTGAGCTCTGAGAGCTGGAGCCTGGATGCATTAATTAAGTGAATTATAAGACAAATTTTTTGTCGTCTTAAACTAGGGTTGGGACATTGAATAGTGTTATTTCTAAAGCTACTTCACTACAAATAAGCCTTGAGTAAATATAGAAACAGATAGGAGCAGGCATATACTATTTGGTTCATTCAAACTGCTCTGCTATTCAACATGATTATGAGTGATTCTCTGTCTATCTCAGGCATTCTCCTCGTTGCCCTTGACACTTTTAGTCTCCAGAAATGTATGTATTTATTTCTTAAACATATTGAGTAACTTTGCTTCCACAGCCTTCTGTTGCAGAGAATTCCACAGATGCATCACTGACTTGGAGATATTTCTCCTCATCTCAGTCTGATATGGTCTAACCTGAAAGTTATATTCTGCATCTGTGACCTCTTGTTCTGGACACCCTGGTGAGAGGAAATGTCATTCTTGCATCAGTCTGTCCAACCCTGTCAAAATTTTATAAGTTTCAATTAAATTTCCTTTCATTCATTGAAACTCCAGTTAATACAGGTCCAGTTGACTTGATTTCTCCTTGTGCAACAAACCTGCTAGCTCAGGAATCATTCTGGTGAACCTTTGCTAAACTCCCCCTGTGGCAAATACATATTTTCTCAGGTAAGGAGAAGCAAACTGCATGCATTGCTCTAGGTGTAGATTCACCAAGGTCCTGTGCAGCTGCATTAAGATTTCATGTTTTTGAACTCGAATCCTTTTGCAGTGAAAGCCGACATACCATTTGTCTTCTTTACTTTTTGCTGCACCTGTTTACTTGCTTTTATTGACAGATGTGCAAGGACACCCAAATCCCTTGGTGAATCAATAGTTACCAATCTCTCACCATTTAAATAACATACTCTGCTACTTTCTTTTTCTGACTATAATGGGTGACTCACAGTAAACTTGCATCTGTCATGCATTTACCCACTCATTCAACTTGAGCTGTTTACATCCCCCTCACCACTCAAAATCTCAACTAGTTTTACAAACAACAACCTTGGAAATGTTACATTTGATTTCCTCATCCAAATTGTTTGTGATTATTATGAATGGCTGGGGGTTCAAGTGTTGGTCCCTGTGCTGTCATCATCACTCCAAAATGACTCACTTATTTCTACTATCTGCTTCCTTTCTGCTAATCAATTCTCAATCTGTGCCAATGTATTACTATCAATCCCTTATGCTTTGATTCTTATTTGGGAGTATTTGTCTTTTCAGATACTTTTTGATATACCATGTCTATTGGTTTGCCCAACGTGTTACGTCCTCAAGAAAAAACTAGATTTATCAAACATGAATTCTGTTTTATAAATCCACATTGACTTTGTATAACCCTGTTCTCTCATCCTTCATAATAAACTCCAGCTTTTTCACTGCTACTGGTATTATGTTAACCAGTCTGTAATTCCTGGTTATCTTCTTTTTCTCAACTCTGCCTTCCCAAACAGTTGGGTTGCATTTATCACTCTCTAATTTACTAGGATGGTGGAGAATCTACAGAATTTTGGAGGATGCATTCACCCATTGCATTCACTATTTCCATGGCCACCTCTAAGTATCCTGTTAGGTGATGTAGATTATCAGGCCTTGTAGACTTATCAGCTTTCTGTCCCACTAACTTTTCCATTTTCTTTTCAGTAATACTTCCAATATCCCTTCAATTTCTTCTGAATAGCCCCTTACTTTCCCAGAATTTCTGAGAAAGACTTTAATTGAAGAAAATAAGATTAGTCAAAGATATGACAAATTTGAACTGCAGAATATGGGAACTTGTTAAAGATTTTCCTGAGTTTGAGTTTGAATTGGAGAAGCTCCTTTACATAAGGGAGGGAAATTTCTGTACACTTTTATAAAGAATGCAGCCATAACTTGGAGGATAACAGTTTCAAGAAAGGAGGCGATAATTGTTTTGGGGCTGGGCAATGGAAGTTTAGGGGGATTTGAAAAGGAGGTGCTGCAGACACTAGACTTATCCAACATCTTTGAGAATGAGACGGCAAGCTGTATCAGCCAGAATTCAAATGAAAGCATCCTGATTCAGAGACTATCCAGTGAACAAAACAAAACATTCCTGAAGAAGGGCTCATGCCCGAAACATCACTTCTCCTGCTCCTTGGATGCTGCCTGACCTGCGCATTTCCAGCAACACATTTTCAACAAAACACTGCAGTAAAGATAATGTTATAATTAGCGTTATAAATAACTTATCAGTTGTGAAGGATACGTTGCCAGCATGGTGCCAGGATAAGGAATATGTTATAGCATCTGAAGGGATGCTTGGAAAGGTAGAGTGTAAATTCAAATGTCGTAGTTCATGTTGGAATAACACACAGGACAGAACATGGGAGATGTCTGAATTGAAAGTGTATCTGAAATAATGCCCTAAATTGAAAAGCAGGAACCTAGATGAAATAGAAACCTGGAATAACTACAGCACAGAAAGAGGCTATTATGTCGCATATGTACTGGCTTTCTGCAAGAGAAGTTCATACAGTCCCACACCCCTGCTTTTTCTCTGTAGTTCCATAAATGCTTTCTATAGAATAGAGAGAGCGAAAAATCCAGGTACGTAATTCTTTGACATTTGCATCACAGCTAGACAGGGTGATTAACAATGTGTTTTGCACATTTCCCTTTATTGCTTCGATCTTTGAGTATGGGAGTTAGGATATCATGTACAGGCTGTTGGTGAGCCCTCAACTAGAATACTGTTCTGGTAACTTTGTTACAGGAAGGATATGATTAAACTGGAAAGCACTCAGAAAAGAGTTACCAGCTTGTTGCTGGTAATGGAGGTTTTGAGATATAAAATAGACTGAAAAGACTGAGCCTTTCTCACTGGAGCGTATGAGGTTGAGGGGTGACTTTCTTGACATTTATAATGTAATGAGGGGCACAGATAAGGTGAATGATATGGGTCTGTTCCCCAGGGTAGGGGAGTTCAAAACTAGGCGGCATATTTTTAAGGTAAGTGGAGAAAGATTTAAAAAGGGCATAAGGGGCGACTTTTTTTACATAATGTGGTTCATGTGTGGAATGAACTGCCAGATAAAGAGGTGGATGTAGGTGCAATTACAGCGTTTAAAGGACATTTGGATAAGTACATGAAGAGGAAGGATTTGAAAGTACAGGGGAACCTGAATTATCTGAACAAGATGGGCGGGCACTATTTCGTTCGGATAATTGATTATTTGGTTAATCAATTCAATGCCTTTCCTCTGGGGCTCGGAGTTTTCTATTAAGTCTGCCCCCTGTTCAGACTAGGCAGCAGCACACCTTGCGTGAGCCTCAGCCCGCCCCAAAGCCCCCTGTCAAACACTGCCCCACACCCAGCCTCCAAAACCGCCCCTCCCAAACTCCATCCAATACCGTTCTCCCGCCTGCCCCCCAAACACCCTCCAACGCTGCCGCCTGCCCCCGGTCTGAAATGGACTTGATTGATTTGTCATCACCACACGCTGTGCAAGTGTGTAAGACCCTAAATTGAACAAGACAAGTCAGCATAAGAAAGATTTTCTTCATGTCGGCATTGCTTCTTTTGCAAATCACTTTTGGTTCTCTGCCTTTCCACAAATGGAATAGTTCCTCCACATCTTGCCTGTTTGGACCTTTCATGATTTTGAAAACTCTTTAACAAGCATTTGATTTCCTCCTAAGGAGAATAGCCCCAGCTTCTACAATCAGCCTATGTCACTAAAATTCCTCATCTCTGAAATTATTCTTGTAAATCTTTTCCGAATCCTGCCCAAAACCTTTGCATCTTCCCTAAAGTTTGCCCAGCATTAGATGGAGTGCTTTGTTTAAGATAAAACCAGTGTTTTATAAAGTTCAAAATTTTCTCAGTTTCCAATAGTTTCGAATGTTGTATCATCTGCAAATTTTGAAATTGTACCCTCAACCCTAAGTCTAAGTCATCAATATATATCAAAACAATCTCTGGATTATTACCTGAAGATGTTGTGACTTGGGGTTTCTACTGACAGCAGTGTCAGACTTCTCATGCAAATGATCTTTCACCTTTCTGTCGGAGTTAAGTATCTATGCTGCAATACTTAGGAAGTTAACTGGCCATGTTTGAGTTTTGAGGTGTTTGAGACAATATGTTCT
This sequence comes from Chiloscyllium plagiosum, assembly GCF_004010195.1. Lineage (NCBI taxonomy): Eukaryota > Metazoa > Chordata > Chondrichthyes > Orectolobiformes > Hemiscylliidae > Chiloscyllium > Chiloscyllium plagiosum. The sequence continues at coordinate 153,450,710 of NC_057710.1, read as the reverse complement.
GAATCATCAATGAAAGTTCTATCATTGAGAGTAGCGTGTTTCTCCCAATGACGTCTATACCTTTTAATGTGTTTCCTCTGAAATCTTACCTTGCTAAATTAATATGTAACGTTTTTCTTTCAGTGATTCCTGCTCAGTGAGCCTGGTCTCTTATAGAGACAGTACATTGATTTGTGGCAATCAAGTTCCATGTCAATGTCAGCTGTCTTGCAGGCATTATTCGCTGGCCTTCAAGATTTCTGTCTGTCTTGTGTGCATGGTGCTAATATTCCAAATTCCCAATCCAAGAGTTATTTATTTTGTTTGTTTGTCTGGTGTTATAAATTCTTTCCAATTGGTATTCAGAAGTACTGAATACAATAAATTGAACAAGACAAGTCAGCACCTTGTTAATCAGGCCTGCCTGACTTGAGGTGGCATTGGCTGATCAGTGGGACATGATGGTGTCTCCCAATGTTGGATAGAGTTCATAGCACCTATTCGTACACCAGTTAAGTTGGGCTTCACTGTACTTGCTACCACCTGTGTTATTTTAAGGCTCTGCCATGAAACTCTGGCACAACCCAGTTAAAGGTGTAATATACGATACCGCCAAGAAATCCAAAATGGTGTTCAGAATAAACTTCTTTATTCATACTGCAACTTGTTATTGCAGAATGCTTGAAGAGTATAGTTCAGGTGCATTTAAGGAGAAGCTGGACAAGCATATAATAGATTTTAGATGATGAAAAATGGGCGGAGGCTTGAGTGGACCATGTACATTAACATCGTCTGGTAGAGCTGATTGGCATGGTTGAGTTGTTGGCTGTCCATTGTAGTGGTGCGGAGGAAAGGAGCGATTTAAATAACTAAATTTGATGTTGCATTTGTCGAATTTGACATTCTATCTACAACTTCTCAGTTCTGAAAAGCTGAAGTTCAGAAAAGCTGTAATTTTGGAGAAGCCTTCATTGAATTTTCATGGCTATGCTAGTCAGATGAGAAATAAGAATGCTATAAAATTGAATAATTGTTTGGTGTTGACCTGGATAACATGAAGATCCTTGCAGAAAATCATGAACTTGGATAGAGGTCGTCTTTGAATCAAGGAACGATTTACAATTATTCTAAATGCGAAGTCTGATTTTATCTGTATACTAACGTACTATCACACTTGAGAGTTTCTGGCAGCTACTGAAAAGAAATCATTATGAAATGTTAGAGATACAGTGTCTGAAACCTAGATATCCAAAAACTGGAGTTGAACACAGGACACTTTTAGTGTCTCCTCTTCAATTTTAATTGAGCAAAATTAAAAATAAACTTAGCTAGGTAATTTGATTGTGCTCCATTGGTGCGATAACTGCTTATTAGTTATTGGCGTTGCCTATCCCACACTCCCGAACAACCTTTTGACCTCACTTCACCCAGCTTTATCCAAACCGTGTGTGACCTGAGATCCAGCATATCCTCAGTCTCAAGGTTGTTGGAATTTATGGACTTTGGCTTTTACAAAGCAACAGGATTCCTGTTAGTCATTGTTTTAACAAAAAGTTATTTTGGATTGTCACAAAACCGATGTCCGATACCCTTGATGTTTTACCGAACACTGAACCCTTAAGGTCCTGTAATGCTGGAAGCATGAAAAAGCCTGAAAATGTTTGGAAATGAGAGTTTTAATGTCTTGTTTTCAAAGTTTCGCTATTTTTGGTACCTTGACACACTTCATTCAGTTATGTTGCATCAAGGCTTTTGTGTTTACTCAGGATAGCCTTGCTGAAATCACAACTCTCACGTTGAGCTTTGCAGATGCAAATTTATTTTATACCACACTGTGGTGCTGTGAACTGGTATTTAAAGTGAGCTATCTATAAAATAACAGCTTAAATTTGAACATTTCAGATACAATAATTTATCTTACTGAGAAGAAATTCAAAATTTTACTCTATTTAAGAAAAAAGCTAATTAAGAGTAGTTCTCTTCATATGTTAAAATACCCTTTCTGTTAATTAGTAAATGTTGGATGTCAAATTACATTGTGGTAATGGAGCACGAGAAATTTCGGATTGTTAAGTGGGCAATATATTTTGCTTGTACTTTCAGAAGGAATCTCCGTTGTGCAAACAACTATAGATTAGCAATCAAGTGATTGGGAAGATTAATGACTACTGATGTAGCTAGCTAATTTAGAACAATATCTGCTAATTAATTGCAAATTATCTGCTTTCACTGTTGAGCCTCAAGGAAAGAGGGAGGGGAGAAATGCAAACTAGTTAAGATTTTTGTTCCATAGATTGATTTGCTGTTGACAAGCAACTCATCATACAGGTTTTGATTCATTAAAAATAAATTGAATGTCAGTGTTGAAAATGCACTTGTTTCTATGTTTTTTTTTCAAATATACGTCAGATCCTCTGATCTCTGGCTATTCTGAAACTGCACGTACTCCCCAACAGTACATTTCAGGAATCTCCAGATGTCCTGACACAAAGACTTCATAGGAATTATCTGGGAGTTTCAATATTCAACAGAAATTTCCTCACATCAACAGGACTAGTTGCGAATATCTCGATCAGAATTAGAGTCAAAACTCTGACTGATCTACCTGATTTGTAACCTATGAAATGTTAGATTAAAAACCCTTATTTGGATAACTATATAGCTGATGTCCTCCTGCTTTACTTCTGATCCTCAAATGCTCCCTCCTACCTGATCCTCAATCTCTACTCTAGCTGAACTCCCTCTCAAATCTTTTGATCCTCCTAACTCCCCTGACAAATGTCATTAACCAACTACCCATAGAACCGACAAAACCACTCGGTCACCTTACCCAGCTGGCACCCTGTCAACCTTTCACCTCCCACCCTACACTTAGCTCACTCAACTGATTTATGAATGAAAAGCTGTTTGTTTTCCAAAGTTTTTCAGTATACTCCTGAATGCCTTCCTGAAGAAGGGCTTATGCCCCGAAACGTCGATTCTCCTGTTCCCTGGATGCTGCCTGACCTGCTGCGCTGTTCCAGCAACCATTTTCAGCTCTGAATGCAGACTTACCAGAGTTTAGCAGAGTTAAGAAGGGCGTGACTTGTATTCCACTGACAAGTTCTGCATTATGAAGAAAATCTGTGATGTCAAGTGCACACTGCATTTCTAAAGAGTCTAGCATCAGAAGCTTGGGCTACGAATACAGAGTGTGGTTGCAGTGGAATGAATTAAGAGTGGGAGTTGAAGTCCAAAGGTGATAGAACCGTCACATTCCAATTTTGAAGGTGGGACACAGGACCCAAAACAGTAATTCTGATTTCTCTCCACAGGTGGTGCTAATACTGCTCAGTGTTTTTCCCCAGCAATTTCTGTTTTTGTTTTTGATTTCCAGCACCTGCAGTTCTTTTGATTTTTTTTGACTGTGTTCTATGTTGTTTTCCTCCTGATAATACAGAAAGAGTTGGTGAAAGGGAAGAAAATAGAGTTGAGGCCTTATTCAGACTAGCCATGATCTTATTGAATAGTGAAGCAGGCTTGAGAGTCAAAAGACCTCGTGCTATCTTTTAATTCTCAAATTCATTACCTGACTCATCTAACTTGCACTTTTTAAAAAGTTTTAGATGAATAGTCTTATCCCTTTTTGTACAGATTTAAAAAGGCAATGGTGAGATCTTTTTTGTGGAAGAGATGGCAATGATTTGCTATGTTGCAAATTCTTGATAAAAGGAGATAGTATGCAAGTTCGGTCCTTTTTAAAATACGATTAATGCTTTGGTTGCCTGATGTTAATTTTCTGCAGCTTGTATTTTCTTGCTGATATTTGGTGTGGTTAAAGTGAAACTGCACCACATTGAAAACATTCATATGCTAAACTATCATTACCTTTATTTAATTGTAATTGAATTAGATTGGAATGCAATTGTAATTCATGTGCTGAATAGGGGCAGTAATCAATACATTAAAAATTGCTTGTGTACGTGTACCTTGCTCCGCTGTGTGTGTTGCCTTTGGTTAAAAGGAGTCACAATACTTCTGCTCATGTTTTTGAAATCACTAAGGTGAACCAATTTTTGGTAACAGCAGATTGACCTTGACTTATTCTCTTATTCTTTTGTATCTAAATATGGAAACATGGCAGTTTCTGCAGCACTTAGGTGGCACAGTATGTGCACTGTTGCCTCACCAGTGCCAGTTGGGTTCAATTCAAGTCTTGAGTAACTGTCTGTGTGGAGTTTGCACATTCCTCTATGTTTGCGTGGGTTTCGGCTAGGTGCTTGGGTTTCCTCTTGTAGTCCAAAAATGTGTACGTTAGATGTCCATGCTAAATTGCCCCATAGTGTCCAGGAATGTGAAGTCTATGTGGATTAGCCAGGGTAAAATGCAGGACTATGGGGATAGAGTGGGGGAGTCGTCTGGGTAGGATGCTGTTCAAAGGATTGGTGCAAACGTGATCGGCTGAATAGTCTCTTTGTGCACAAAGGGGTATGTATGATTCTGTGTTGATAGCATGGTGCTGGCAAAGCACAGCAGGTCAGGCAGCATCTGTGGAGCGGAAAAATCGACGTTTCGGGCATAAGCCCTTCATCAGGAATGAGGCTTGTGGGCCAGTAGGGCAGAGAGGTAAATAGCAGGGGGGTGGAGCTGGGGGGAAGATAGGGGAAAAAGAGAGAAGTTGGAGAGGAGGGTGGAGTGATTAGGTGGGAAGGAAGATGCATATGTGAAGAGGGCAGTGCTGAGTTGGAGGCTTGGGACAGGAATAAGGTAGGGGTAGGTGAAATGAGGAAACTGGTGAAATCCACATTGATCGCGCATGGTTGCAGGGTTCCAAGGCGGAATATGAGGCACTCTTCCTCCAGGCGTCGGGTGGTTATGGTTTGGCGATTGGAGGCGGCCCTGGACCTGCACATCCTTGGTGAAGTGGGAGGGGGAGTTGGAGTGTTCGGCCATGGGGTGGTGGGGTTGTTTGGTGCAGGTGTCCCAGAGATGTTCTCTGAAACGATCTGCATGTTGGCGTCCTGTCTCCCCGATGTAGAGGAGACCATATTGGGTGCACGGATACAGTAGCTGATGTGTGTGGAAGTACAAGTAAATTTCTGTCTGATGTAGAAGGATCCTTTGGGGCCTTGGATGGAGTTGAGAGGGGAGGTGTGTGTGCAGGTTTTGCACTTCTTGCATTGGAGGGGAAGATGCTGGGAGTGGGGTGTGGGCTGGTGGGGGGGTGTGGATTTGACAAGGGAGTCGCAGAGGGAATGGTCTCTCTGAAATACAGATAGGATTGGGGAGGGAAACATATCCCTTGTAGTGGAATCTGTTTGTAGGTGACAGAAGTGGCAGAGGATGGTGCGATGTATCTGGAGGTTGGTGGGGTGGTTCTGACCTTGTTGCAATTGGAGAGGTAGGGCTCAAGGGTGGAGGTGCGGGAAGTGGAGGCATGATTCTATGCCTTATTTTCTGCAATTGCTTTTCATATTCTATATGCTAAAAAACTGTCATTATAATGGATCCATTCAGTTTTGGGGTACTGGGCGTGTGACACATGATAACTGATATTTACAATATAGAATGTGCACTGTGTTGCAAACCATAAGATGAAATAAGAAATAGGAACAGGAGTAGGCAATTTGGTTCATCAAGCCTGCTAGGAGAAAGTGAGGACTGCAGATGCTGGAGTACCAGGGTTGAAAAATGTGGTGCTGGAAAAAAACAGCAGGCCAGGCAGCATTCGAGGAGCAGGAGAATTGACTTTTCGGGCATAAGCCCTTCTTGAAGAAGCTGCCTGGCCTGCTGTGTTTTTCCAGCACCACATTTTTCAACTCATCAAGCCTTCTCCATCATTTTATAGAATCATGGCTGATTCGATACTCCTCGCGTCCACTTTCCTGCCCTTTCCCTTAACCCTTGATTCCTCTACTGATAATGAATTTATCTATCTCAACCTTAAATATACACAGTTCTGTGTAACAAGGAGTTCCAAAGAGACTTAGACCTCTGAAAAAAGAAATTATGCATCAGTTCAGTCTTAAATTGGCACCCCTCTATTCTGAGACTCTGCTGTCTGGTCCTAGACTTTCCCAGAGGGGCAATATTCTCTCAGCGTTTACTCTGCCAAACCCCATCAGAATCCAAATATATCAATGAGATCACCCCTCATTCTTCTAAGTACCAATGAGTAGAGTTCCAACCTGTTCAACCTTTGTTCATAAGTGAGTCCTTTTTTTGGGGGATCATCCTAGTGTACCTTCTCTGAATTGCCTCCAATAAAATAATATCTTTCCTTCACAGTACTTGAAAACTGTGGTGACAGTACATTTAAAGATGGCAGCAATCTAACTGGTCTGCCTTGCTGAGCTCTGCACCATAATCTAGGCGAAGTGGGGCTTTGACCCTCCACAACTTATTCTGGGAAAATCGATAATTTTAAGTGATTCAAGTCGCTATATATCCTTTTTTTTTGAACTGGGAGGATGACTAAAGGCAAAGGGCCGTGTGGATCACAATGCTGCCCCTTGCAGCAGTGGGCGCACCTGTGGCCGCAACGTTGACCTCTGTGGAAGCCCCGTTGGATTTACCTGCTCAGCAAGGCCTGGCTTTGGAGTTCGTTAAACTCTGAGAAAAGATAAGAGTCGCGATGGAAGAGAGCCAGGCCAGGCTGGAACCAATCTTGTTCATACTACAAAAGCATGAGCAGGAGATGGAGTATCTCAGGCAGTGGGTGGAGGAGGTAGAGTGGCGGACCGTCGCCGAATCTTCGGCGGGACAGATCTAGGCTCTGGAAAAGCAGGCGAAGGCCTTAGTGGAGCGGATCACAATCTTGGAAATAGAGATCGAACAAAGAACATTCGTATTATTGGGCTGCCTGGGCGAGGAGAAGGGGATCAGCCAGCCAGTGTTTTTGAGCAATGACTGCACAGTTTCTAGGATGGGAAGCCAACGCAAGCAGGTGGATTGATCGGGTTAATTGGGTCGTAGTACGCAGGCCTGGGTCAGACCAGCGACCCGCCCAGTCCTAGTGCGATTCCAGTCCTATGGAGACAAACAAAAAGTGTTGGAATCTTCCAGAATGCTGGGGAAAGATCCACATGTCCTGATTTACAAGGGATCGAAGATTGTTTTTTCAGGACTGATCAGCGGCTGTGATTCGTTAGAGGAAGACCTTTTAATGAGGTAAAGAAGAGGCTGAGGGATCTGGATATCCAATACTCTCTAAGGTACCCAGCAGTGCTCTGTTTCAGCCATGGAGGATACATACATGTCTTTGATTCATCAGGGAAAGCAAATAACTTGTTGGACACTTTAAAATAGACTGGCTCAAACAATATGGACAATAATGGTTCTCCTTTGTTGTTGTTTCTTTCGTTTTGTTTTGTCCCTTTAATTTTTTTTTCTTTTCTCTTTCCTTTTCGCTTTCCTGGGACCAGGAAGCATTGGGACTTCTGATTTGTTTTTTTTCTAGCAATAATGGAGGTTGATTTAGGAGTGGGATGGGTGAAATGCCCACTTTTAATTTCTGTGCTTATAAGGTTTATTTTTTTTTAAAACTTTCATTTTGCCTGAGTTTTGGGCGTGGCGTCAGCTAGAAGGAGCCATGAAAGTGTGTGTGGGTAGTGTGAGTGCCCCTGATGGACAAGGGGCAAATTCTCCTGTTTTGTTTTTGTTGGTTTATTGTAGTTTTTAAAAGTTTTGTTTTAGTATGTTCTTTAGGCGCTCTGAGTCTTTAACTGTTTCCACTTGGCACGTCGCGAGTAAGGTTCTTCCTGTCGGGGGTTCACTGACCGTTTTAGATGACCGGCTGGTTCGTTTAAGTGGTGCACCTGGAATATCAAGGGGAGTCACCGATTAAGAGAAACCAAATACTTTCGAGTCTTAGAAAGGAGAGGGTGGATGTTCTGTTACAAGAAACGCATCTTGATGACAAGGAGCATTTAAAGTTGCAGCAGGGGGAGGGGTTTGACAGGTGTTTTATTCATCTTTTAACACTAAAAGCATGGAAGTGGCTATACTCATTCAGACGAATGTCCCATTCCAGTTAAATCACATTAAGGATGAATATGAGCGGTTTGTGATTCTTAAAGCTTTAATACAGTGTGAAGTGTATGCTATTCTGAATGTTTACTGTCTCCCAGCACACCCCCTTAAATTTCTGACGGATGCCCTAGGTTGATTGCCCTTAGAATATGTCATACTATTATTGGGGAGACTTTAATCGCCTCATGGATCCCGCAGTGGATAGGATGCGCAGGAGCCCCCCGGCCACCTCCCCATAATCTAAACAATTGGTGGACTTATATGTGGAGTTGGGATTGGTGCATGTGTGGAGATGTCTTCATGTGGTGGGTAGAGATTTCACCTTTTTCTCTAATCCTGACAAGGTTACACAAGGGTTGATTTGTTTCTTGCTCCATTGGCTTTTTTTGGATTCAGTGCTGTCCTGTAAAATTAGGAACATAGCCATTTCTGATCGTGCGGCAGTGTATTTGGAGTTTAAGTCCAGGCATATTGGGGTAGGTTCACGACATTGGTGCATGGATCCTTTTCTCCTTCAGCACAGTAAGTTTATTGAATACTTTTCGCTGGAGTTTAAAGTAGTCTTGGATACCAGCTCAGGCATAGCCAGTAACCCATCTGTGCTTTGGGAGACTGCCAAGACCTATACAAGGGGTATAATGATCTCTTACTCAGTTAGTCAGCAGTGACAGAGAGGAGAGCACCAATGTCTGCTCAAGGCCCAGCTGAAGGCAGCTGAGACAGTGTACTTTGATAGGCAATCTGTGATTAAGTTACAGAGAATCACAACTCTGAATTTCATACTACTTCAAGCAGTGAAGAGAGAGATCTCTTTCGTGAAACAAAGTTTATTTGAGTATGGGGATAGGTCAGCTAAATACTTGGCTTATTTGGTTTGGAAAAGGAGTGTCCCCCTCCCCAATCTATCGCATCTATCAGAGAGGGCAATGGGACTCTTATGACTCCAAAAAGATTAATATGGTTTTTAGGGAAATTTTACTCCGAGCTGTATCGGTCAGAGGGCTGTGAGGGCCAGTTGGTGACGGTGGAGTCCTTCTTTAAGAACCTGGATCTTCCAGGTATGACTCCAGAGCAGGTGTCCTTTTTGAATGTCCCCTTGACAGTGCAAGCGATACAGGGAGCAGTAAAACAACTCCAAAGTGGTAAGGCACCCATACTAGGTAACATCATCAGTGAGCCTCTGGACGAAGCACTGCTGGTATTACCTGCTTTTTATTTATATGTTTAGGTTTCCTTGGGTTGGTAATGACATTTCCTGTGGTGACATCATTTCCTATGGTGATGTCATTTCCCATTTTTTTTCTCAGGGTGTGGTAAATCGGATCCAAGTCAATGTGTTTGTTGATAGAGTTCTAGTTGGAATGCCAGGCTTCTAGGAATTCTCATGTGTCTGTGTTTGGCTTGTCCTAGGATGGATGTGTTGTCCCAGTTGAAGTGATGTCCTTCCTTATCTATATATAAGGATACTAGTGAGAGAGGGTAATGTCGTTTTGTGGCTAGTTGATGTTCATGTATCCTGGTGACTAGTTTGTCCAATGTAGTGTTTGTTACAGTTTTTGCATGGTATTTTGTAAATGTCATTAGTTTTGCTTGTTGTCTGTATAAGGTCTTTCAAGTTCATTAGCTGCTGATTTAGTGTGTCGGTGGGTTTGTAGGCTACTGTGATGCCAAGGGGTCTGAGTAGTCTGGCAGTCATTTCTGAAATGCCTTTGATATAGGGGAGAGTGGCTAGGATTTCTGGGCGCGTTTTGTCTGTTTGTTTGGGTTTGTTGTAGAGAAATCAGTGGACTGTGTTCATTGAGTACCCATTCTTTTTGAATACACTGTATAGGTGATTTTCCTCTGCTCTGCATAGTTCCTCTGTGCTACAGTGTGTGGTGGCTCGATGAAATAATGTTCTGATGCAGCTTAGTTTGTGGGTGTTGGGATGGTTGCTTCTGTAGTTAAATATTTGGTCCTTATGTGGTGTTTTCCTGTGTACGCTGGTTTGAAGTTCCATGTTGGCTGTTCGCTTTACTGTGACATTTAAGAATGGCAGTTTGTTGTTATTTTCCTCTTCCTAAGTTCTATAACTTCTAATAATTTTAGTATCAGTAGAGGCAGCCAACAAGTTTGTCCCCTCTCACCGCTATTGTTCATGCTGATGATTGAGCCGTTGGCAGAGCCTATTCGGAGGGACCCCAATATAGTTGTTCTGGAGGTGGGATCAGGGATGCAGATGATGTCCTCCTTTTCCTATCAAACCCAACATTGTCTATCTCACATTTAATACAGTGTATCAACTTATTTGGCTCTTTCGCGGGATATATGATTGATTTTTATAATGTCAGAGGCCATGTCCGTGGGGAGGTCTTGGAGGAATACCCGATCTTGAAGGTGAAATCTAATTCTCTTTCAGGTGGTCACAGGGATGTTTTCTATACCTCTGCATTTTCATTATTCCCGCCTTTGACCAGTTATATAAGGCTAACTTTGTGCACTTGCTTGATAAGATAAGGCAGGATGTTCAGCATTGGGCGATTCTTTAAATGTCTTAGACAGAATAGCTCTTAGTAAAATAAATGTTTTTTCCTTGCTTGTTATATCCCACGTGAATGTTTCCTCTGATGATGCCTATAAATGTTGTGGAGACTCGCTGGTTGGCTCAATTCTTTTATTTGGCGTCGCAGGTGGCCTCTCATTAAACTTACCAAATTGCAGCTTCCATAGGGAAGGGGTAAAATGGGAGGGGGGGGGGGGTGGCGGGGGGTGGAGGGTGGTGTAGACTTTCCAGATTGGGCTTGTGAGGACCCAAAGTCAATGTGGCTGGAACTTGAGACTTTTCGGGTGAAATGCCCCGCTATTAATCTGTTGTACATGGATAAGATGAGGACAGTCATGGAGTATTGTCGGAACCCAATTGTCATCAATACGGTTAAAGTGTGGATAGTGATGCGACAAAACAAAAGCAGTTTACCTAAAACCTCCTTTGGGCATGGAGATTTGGTCAGAGATATGGGAGGACATTTGTGAGAATGTGAGAAGGATCATGATCTGCATAGAATGCATGCTATGCTGCTGAAGGTCCTTCACAGGGTTCATCTGGTCCCAGAGCCAAATTAAAAAAAGGAGTGTCTCCGTTGTGCCCCAAATGTAAAATAGGTATTGGCATTCTTACCCATTGTTTGTGGTCATGCCACAAGCTTTGCAAGTATTGGGGCACTTTAGTGAGTGTCACGGGGGAGGCTCCTGGAGACTGAGGTCAAGGAAGATCTGGTGTCTCCTCTCCTGGGCCTGCCACTTCTGCCTGCCTTAGATGACCTTGGGAAAAAGCTGTTTAATATTCTTACATTTTGTACGAGGAAGAACATTTTGATGCGTTGGGCCTCGGAAGGTCCTCTGGGATGGCGTAGGTTAATTATGGAACACATCCCCCTAGACTTCCTTCCAAATATGGTGCACCAGAAAACAGAAGTTTTCGACAAGATGTGGCAGCCCTTTCTGAACCACCTAGAAGCAGATTGGTCGGCCATACTAACTCTGGTTTTGTTTAGCATTGAGTCCTGGGTCTGATGAGCCTGGTGCCCTGAGAGGATGAATCCCAAATAAATATGGGTATGCTGATTATTGAATTGTAGCATGGGTAGCTTTTTCTTTGTTGTTATTTTGTTAGTAGTAGTTAGTTTATTGTAATTGTGATTGATTGTTTATGCTTGTAATTTTGTAATTTTGTAAAGAATAAAAAGTCTTTTTCAATAAAAATAACAAAGAAATACTCTGCTCCGCCTGACTGCTAGCTTTGTGTTTCATGCGCAAATGTCCCAAGTCCCTTAAAATCATCGGGTACAAAGGGCTTACTTAACCTTTTAATATTTGTCTCTAAACTAAAACAGAAATTACTGGAGAAACTCAGGAAGTCTAACTTCCTCTGTGGAGAGAAAGTAGATTCAATAGTTCGGGTCCAGTGACCCTTCGTCACAATCAGTTGTAACTAGGAAAAGGAGGCATATATGCTGAAGACAGGGTTGTGGGGAAGAGGGTAAAAGAATAAGCAATAGCTGGAGACAGAGCCCAGAGGAAAAGATGGACAGTTTGGCAGACAAAGGGATGGCCAAGGAGAAAGAAAAGTGGCTAATGGGGCCCATAAGTAAGTGAAAATAAGTTGGCTGTGATAAGAGCAGCCCATGTGTTGACAAGACATAGAGTGTGGGGTGAGCAAAGGATATGGAAGATGATGATAAGGCCCTAAAATTCTTGAATTTGATATTATTATTGAGGTTTATGACTTAATGAATCCCCAACTAGAAAATGAGGTGCTGTTCTTCCAGCTTGTGCTGAACCTTACTGGAATACTGCAGCCACTCTGAAACAGTAATGTTGGCCAGGGAACACAATGGTGTGTTGAAGTGGCAGGCACCTGGAAGTTTGGGGTCAATTTTGCAGACAAAGAGTAGGTGTTCTGCATAGTGGTTGCCGAGCTTGCGATTCTCCTCCCAATGTAGAGGCGACCACATTGTGAGCAGCACATACAGTAGACTAGATTGGGTAAAGTGCAGGTAAAATGCTGCTTCACCTGGAAGGTATGATTGGATCCTTGGATAGTGAGGAGGGAGGAAGTAAATTTGATTGGGATCGTTTCCTCCAGTCCACAACCTCCTCTTCTACTCATCACACCCTGTGGTACCTTCCCACGCAGGCACAGTGGGTGTAACACCACTGTGCCTGCGTGGGAAGGTACCACAGGGTGTGATGAGTAGAAGACGAGATTGTGGATTGGAGGAAACGGTCCCAATCAAATGCTGACAAAGGAAGGGAATATGTGTCTAGTTGTGGTATCCTGTCAGAGGTAGCAGAAGTGGCTAATTATGATCCGTTGGATGCAGATGCTAGTGGACTGGAAAGAGAGAATGAGGAGGCCCTATTAGTGCTGTAGGTGTGAAGAATAAGAGTGACGGAAAGGGGTTGACACAGCTGAGGGCTCTGTTAACCACGGTGGCAAAGAATTCTTAGTTGAGAAAAAGTGAACATTCCGGAGGTCCTGACCCCTGCAGAAGGTAACATCATCAGAACAGTTGCGATGGAGAAACTGGGAGAATAGAATGGAGTCTTAACAGAAATCAGGCTGTGAGGGTGTATAGTCCAGATTACTGTGGAGGGCAGTGGTTTGCAGTGGACTCCTGTACTAAGGGCTCAATATTGAGTTCAATAATTTTAGAATCAGAACACTTTCCTCTGTCTTTTACTCCTGACATTCTGAGCCATGTGCATGATATGGGCTGCTTTCAGCACAGCCAAGCCATTTTAACCAAATCATTAGCAGTTTTTCTTTCTCCCTGGCTTACCATTATCCGTCCCTGTGACCGCCTGTCTTTCTCTCCCTCTGGCTTCTGACTCCACCTATTGCTTATTCCTGGACTTCTAGTTTGAACATATACCAACTTTTCCTAGCTACTAGTTCTGATGAAGAGTCACTGGACCAGAAATATTGACTCTGCTTTTTCTCCACAGATGCTGCTAGACCTGAGTTTCTTCCGCAATTTCCATTTAGTTTTGGATTTCCAGCTTCACAGTTCTTTGTTTTATTTCTGAGTAGCTGTTTGTATCTATCTCTTAAATTGCCGTTTACACTTATTTTGTGTCATCTGCAAATTTGGTGACACTGCATTTTTTTTCCCTCTATCAAAAATATATACTGTAAATAGTTGCAGTCCAGTGGTCCCTATGGAATCCCACTGGTTGCCAACCGGAAAAAGAAACCCATGTCTCCACTCGCTGTTTCCTTCCCAGCAACCAATTCTTTATCCATACTGTATACTACGTCTAACACCATGGGGGTCTTCTCTTATAATTTAACCTTTTATGAGGTACTTTGTCATTCACCTTCTAAGAGTCCAAATATGATTATGTGGAGGTCCTGGCTTTGGACTGGGATGGACAAAGCTAACAATCTTGCAACCCCAAGTTATAGTCTAAAAGGTTTTTTTGGAAGTACAAGCTTTTGGAGCACTGCTCTTTCAACAGGTGACTTCTTAACTCAGACAATGTATTAAAGGTGTGAGCGTAGAGTGTATTTTTACTCTAACCTTGAGTCAGACTGGTTCTGTTTCTAAAGTAGGAATTTATTAAATGTCATGTGAACTTACTGTCTACAGATTGTGCTTTTTGACCAAAATAGAATGTATCTGCAAATACAAAGTCACCCCATAGACGTGTGTGTGTGTGCATGCATGCGTGTGAGGGTGAGAGTGTGGAGGTGTAGGGAAGATCTTGGTGAGGTGCTCATTCTCATTGATAATATGATGCAGGCTGCGAACATGGTGTAGTTTCTCTGCTCCTGGGAAGTACTGGACAATGAAGGGTACCCTATTGGTCATATCCCATGTCTGTCTCCTGAGGAGATCATTGCAGTCTCTCACTGTGGCATGTTGGAAATTACTTCCTCAAGAGAAAGACACTGGATATGACTGTCATATGATATCATTGTCCAGTACTTCCCGGCAACGGAGAAGCTAAGCCGTATTCTTCACAGTCTGCAATGTTATCAGTGAGCATGAGCACCTTGCTAAGATCTTCCCTGCGCCTCCACTTCTCACCTTTTAAGCAACCACTAAACCTTAAACAGACCATTGTTTGCAGCAAATTACCCAGCCTTGAGGACATTGACCACAACACCATACAACCCTGTTATGACAAGACTACAAGACATGTCAGTGTGTTGACATGGATACTACCATTACATATCTCATGCGCTGCAGGCAAGGATGCCCTGAGGCATGGTACATTGGTGTGATCAAGCAGATGATGTGACAACGGATTAATGGGCATCTCACAACAATCTCCCAACAAGGACGTTCCCTCCCAATAGTGGGAACACTTCAGTGGTCAAGGGCATTCACCTGATCTTAAGGTGACTGTCCTCTAAGATGGACTTCGGGATTCACTGCAGTCTCGTGTTCGCTCTCTCTCTCTCTCTCGCTTTCTCACTCGCACATGCTCTCCTACACATGCACACACCTTCTCACAGGCAAATACTCTGTCATACTCGTGCACACACTCACTCACCCTCGCACACATGCAAGCACACAAGTCTATGGGGTGAATTTGCATTTGTAGACACATTCTATTTTGTTCAAAAAGCACGCAATCTGTCAACAGTCAGTCCATGTGACATTTTATCAATTCTTACTTGGGGAATAGAACCGGTCTGACTCAAGGTTGGAATACAGACAAACTCTAACCTCACACCTTTACTGCGTTGTCTGAGCCGAGATGTACGTTTTAAAATAAAACCTTGAGTTATTTCAGGAATGTGACTTGCAAGAAGTTCTGGGATTTACATAGTCATAGAGATGTACAGCACGGAAACAGACCCTTCAGTCCAACTCGTCCATGCCGACCAGATATCCCACCCCAATCTCGTCCCACCTGCCAGCATTTGGCCCATATCCCGCCAAACCCTTCCTATTCATATACCCATCCAGATGCCTTTTAAATGTTGCAATTGTACTAGCCTCCACCACTTCCTCTGGCAGCCCATTTCACACATGCACCACCCTCTGTGTGAAAACGTTGCCCCTTAAGTCTCTCTCATATCTTTCTCGTCTCACCCTAAGTCTGGACACCCCCACCCCAGGGAACAGACCTTGTCTATTTACCCTATCCCTGCCCCTCATGATTTTATAAACCTGTATAAGGTCACCCCTCAGCCTCCGACATTCCAGGGAATACAGCCCTAGCCTATTCTGCCTCTCCCTGTAGCTCAAGTCCTCCAACCCTAGCAACATCCTTGTAAATCTTTTCTGAATCCTACCAAGTTTCTCAACAATTTTTCAATAGGAAGGAGACTAGAATTGCAGAATTTCATTTTAATGAATCAAAACCTGCAACCCATTCTGAATGATTAAAGACTTAACAGCAATCTAGGTTTGTTCAATACATTGCACCAGTTGTATGACACTTTGCTATTTTACTATAAATCCTGTGACACATGATCCCGCCCCACTAGCTACATGATGAAGGAGCCGTGCTTTGAAAACTTGTACTTCCAAATAAACTTATTAGACTATAACTTGGGGTTGTGATTTTTAACCAAGTCCAAATACAACAGATTTACTAGTCTCCCTTTTGGCACTCTTGCTGAGACTTCCTCAGAAACTCCAATTAGTCAGATATGATTTCTCTTTTATGAAACCATGATTAGATTATGATTTTCCAATGTGCTGCTGTTAGTTCCTTCATAATTGATTCCAACATTTTTCTAAGAATAGATGTCAGGCTAATTGGCAGAAGGTTACCTGCTGTTTACTTCCTTTCCATTTTGAATAAGGGTATCACATTGGCAGTTTCCAATTTTCTGCTACCTCTCCAGAATCCAAAGATTTATTGAAAGTTAAAGTAATGCATCCACTGTGTCTGTAGCTACCTCTTTTAGCATCCTAGGATGCAAGCCATCAGCATCTGCCTTTAGCCCCATTAATTTGTCTAATACTTTCTCTAGGAATGGTAATACATAGAACATAGAACAATACAGCACAGAACAGGTCCTTCGGCCCACGATGTTGTGCCAAACATTTGTCCTAGCTTAAGCACCCATCCATGTACCTATCCAATTGCCGCTTAAAGGTCACCAAAGATTCTGACTCTACCACTCCCACAGGCAGCGCATTCCATGCCCCCACCACTCTCTGGGTAAAGAACCCACCCCTGACATCTCCCCTATACCTTCCACCCTTCACCTTAAATTTATGTCCCCTTTTAACACACTGTTGTACCCGGGGAAAAAGTTTCTGACTGTCTACTCTATCTATTCCTCTGATCATCTTATAAACCACTATCAAGTCACTCCTCATCCTTCGCCGTTCCAATGAGAAAAGGCCTAGCACTCTCAACCTATCCCCGTACGACCTATTCTCCATTCCA
>NC_057710.1:153416258-153433442 GCF_004010195.1 Chiloscyllium plagiosum | reverse complement strand
GCTGAATATTTACCATCTACCACCACTCTCTGACTTCGACTGGTTAGCCAGTTTTCTATCCAATTGGCCAAATTTCCCTCTATCCCATGCCTCCTGACTTTCCGCATAAGCCTACCATGGGGAACCTTATGAAATGCCTTACTAAAATCCATGTATACTACATCCACTGCTCTACCCTCATCCACATGAGGGTAGAGCAGTGGTGCTAATTCCTTCACCATATTCTTTAGTGTTAATGGGATGTTTGAAGAATCTTCCAAATTAAAAAAAAAATGATGCAAAATATCTGTTTAACTGTCGTGCCATTTCCTTGTTCTCCATAAGTATCTCCCTCGGTTCATTTTTAAGGGGTTTGTCTTCACTTTGACCTCTCTCTTGCTTTTTATATATTTAAATCATTTGCAAATCTTTAAAATTTATTTTGCTGCTTTGTCTCAGTGAGACAAATTTTAAAGTTCAACATGGTAATTTAACAAAATTAAAGAAACAAAAAATAGGTTTTGTAGTAACCTGATTAATTGTAAGGTTAAGTTGAGCTATCTATTTTATGATTCTTTTAATACCTTCATATGATATAAGTTATAATTTCAAGGCCTCAGGATCTTCTAAAATCCAGGGGTTGGAGCTGATTTTTAAGCATAACTGTGACACTGAGTTGAATTTAGATTGTGCAGTCTAAACATGTATTGCATGCTTTCATTTTCCAAGATGTTATCAGCACCATACAGTCAGCTACACATTTTTTTTTCTCATTGCTGGTCCACTTTTCTTTAAATAATTTTGAAAGCCAGGATAGCAAGGTCAAATGCATGATTGACGTAAAATCTGTATAATTTTTAATTAACTGTGTATATGAGGGAAAAATACAATTAAAACAAAACCAGAAACTGCTGGAGAAACTCAGTAGCTGTGGCAGTATCTGTGGACAGAAGACAGAGTTTGGGTTCAGTGGCTTTTCTTGAGTACTCTCAAGTCCTGAAGAAGGGTCATTGCACCTGAAACGTAACTCTCCTTTCCCTCCACAGATGCTGCCAGACCTGCTGAATATCTCCAGCAATGTCTGGTTTTGTTTCAGATTTCCAGCATCCACAGTTCTTTTTGATAGTAGCAATATTTGAATCATCTGCATGTAGCTATTTTATATTTTTATAAACTTCAGAAATTAAATTCAGCTGAGGGGAATCTGTAGGAGTTCGAGATAGGGGAGATTGTGGTAATGGTGATTTGGACAATGGGAGAAAGTGGGTACATGATGGGAGGATAGAATGGGACAAACATGAGTAATTAGATGAGGAAATATGGGGAGAACTGACACATGACTGCTTTAATTTCCATTTTTAGATTAGATTAGATTAGATTCCCTACAGTGTGGAAACAGGCCCTTCGGCCCAATGTCCACACCGACCCTCCGAAGAGCAACCCACCCAGACCCATTTTCCTCTGACTAATACACCTTACACTACGGGCAATTTAGCATGGCCAATTCACCTGACCTGCACAGCTTTGGACTGTGGGAGGAAACTGGAGCACCCGGAGGAAACCCACGCAGACACGGGGAGAATGTGCACACTCCACACGCAGTTGCCTGAGGTGGGAATTTTATATGATTGAATGACCTGAGTACTAAATTGTTGCATGTAAAATAGAGAAGTCACAGGTGGATTTTCTTTCCGAAAATATGCTGATATTATCAGTCCATGTTCACAGTATTTATTTTTTGTGTTCTGTAGTGAATAGACCTTTTTGATAACTAGGTACAATGTAACACAAGTTGAGTGTGTTTTGCTGGAAAAGCACAGCAGGTCAGGCAGCATCCGAGGAACAGGAAAATCGATGTTTCAGGCTGGAGCCCTTCTTCAGGAATGAGGTTGGGTAGATGATAGCTTGGAGAGGAGGGTGGAGTGGATAGGTGGGAAGGGAGATGGACAGGTGGGACAGGTCATGAGAGTGGTGCTGAGCTGGAAGGTTGGAACTGGGATAAGGTGGGGGGAGGGGAAATGAGGAAACTAAAGTCCATACTGATGCCATGGGGTTGAAGGGTCCCAATGCGGAAGATAAGGCTTTCTTCCTCCAGGCATCGGGTGGTGAGGGAGTGACAATGCAGGAGGCTCAGGACCTGCATGTCCTAAGCAGAGGGGGAGTTGAAATGTTCAGTCACAAGGCAGTGGGATTGGTTGGTATGGGTGTCCCAGAGATATTCTCTGAAGTGCTCCGCGAGAAGGCATCCAGTCTCTCCAATATAGAGGAGACTGCATTGGGAGTAACGGATGCAATAAATGACGTGTGGGAATGCTGGTGAAACTTTGATGGATGTGGAAGGCTCCTTTGGGGCCTTGAATGGAAGTGAAGGGGGGGATGTGTGGGTGCAGGTTTTGAAATCCCTGCGGTGGCAGGGACGGGTGGCTTATTAGGGGGTGTAGACCTGGCCAGGTAGTCGCAGAGGGAATGGTCTTTGCGGAAAGCGGATAGGAGTGGGTAGGGGAATATATCCCTGGTGGTGGGGTCCATTTGTAGGTGGTGGAAATGTTGGCGGATGATGCGATTTATGTGGAGGTTGGTGGGGTTTACTCTCACCTCCATCCACCTATCGCACTCTCAGCTACCTTCTCCCCAGCTCCCATTTATCAGTCCTCCCCCAAGGCTCCCAGCCCCATTCCTGATGAAGGGTTCCCCCCGAAACGTCGATTTTCCTGCTCCTCGGATGCTGCCTGATCTGCTGTGCTTTTCTGGCAACACACTCTCAACTCTGATCTCCAGCATCTGCAGATCTCACTGTCTCCACAATGTGATACAATCTGGAGTAAAGTCACAACTGGCATTTTTTCAAATAAAAGTATTTACAGAATACAAGGACATAATTTTAAAGTCAGAGCAAGGCCACTTTGAACTGTGACTAAGTAATAATTTAATACAAAGATTGGTGGACATTTATAACTTCCTGAAATGACTCTGGTGCTGGATCACTTGAAATTTTCAACACTAAGATTGATAAATATTTGTTAAGGAAAGCTTTCAAGGAATTTGGATCAAGGTGGGTAAATGCAAGTGCAGATCCATCATCTCTTGGGATGGCAGAATATCTGGTGGTGCTGAATGGCTTACTACTATAATCATCAAGTTGAGACCTACCTCAGAGGAAAAGCCAGGAAAGCTAGTAAATGAGACATGTTGGTCTGATTTGTCTCTGACTTCAAACCCCATGTCCAGTCTGACTAGTATGTTCATTTCCAAGTTTTACTCAACTGTTTTTTCCCTCTCTTGTGGTTAGGTAATCTTGATAGGGACCCCTCAGCCTACTAGGACCTCTAGTAGGCTGAGTCCTCTTACCTCCTACACAACACAAGTGGGATTGACTTGACCCTGAGAGAATTTGGTTAATCACAGTGGGTCCTATCTGACACAGGAGGAGCTGTACCAATGCTTCGAAGCCCACACAATGCTGAGGATCAATCTCAGTGGGGCCTCCTTTGATTCTGCTCGTTCTATTCGAGACTGACAAGGAATCGCAAGTTTAGCAGGACCTCTTCAACATTGGATGCTCTTGTACAACTACAGATGAACTGGTGGCACTGGCTGTCATGGGTCTCACTGATTCGCAGAGGCCCAAACACTGAACCACAACCAGCTGACATTACTGGAACCTGCTCAACTCTTAATCACACTGTGGGCTGAGCCTTTTGGGTCCTGCCAACTCTGGATCTGCTCGTCTACTATGATGGGGCACAGTTGAATATGGTAGGGCTTGCGTGACTTTGGTCTAGCCCCACATGGCGCTGTTGTGGCCTACACCTATCTTATGGGATCTGCGTGACTCCCACAAGATTAGCGAGACCCTGTGCAGTAGAAGGGTAGCAAGGAAAAGCCAAGGAACTAAAGACAGCAGAGCCTGATGTCAGTGGTGAGTAAGTTGTTGGAAGGGATTCTGAAGGAGAGGATTTACGTACATTTTGAAAGGCAAGGACTGATTAGGGATTGTCAACGTGGCTTTGTGTTTGGGAGTTCGTGTCTCACTAACTTGACTGAGTTTTTTGAAGAGGTGACAAACAAGATTGATGAAAGTAGAGCGATGTATGGATTGACTAGGTTCTGCATGGTAGACTGGTGAGCAAGGTTAGTTTGCATGGAATCTGTGGGAGCTGGCCAGTTGGATAAAAATCGGCTTGATGATAGGAGAATAAAGGTTGGTGGTAGAAGTTTGGACAGGAGACCTGTGACCCAGCGGTGTGCCACATGGATCGGTGCTGAGTCTACTACTTTTTGTCATTATATAAATGATTTGAATGTGAATATAGGAGGTATGCTTTGTAAGTTTGCAGAAGACACCAAAATAGATGTAGTGGACACTGAAGAAGGTTCTTTCAGAGTACAATGGGATTTTGATCAGATGGACCAATGGGCTGTTGAGTGGCAGATGGCATTTAATTTAGATAAATGTGAGGTATTGCATTTTGGTAAGGCAAACCAGGGCTTGTATAGTAAATGGTAGGACCGTGGGGCATGTTACCAAGCAAAGAGATCTAGGGTGCAGGTGCATAGTTTCTTGAAAGTGGAGTTGTAGGTAGTTAAAAATCACACAACATCAGGTTATAGTTCAACAGGTTTAATTTGAAGTACACTAGCTTTCGGAGCGCTACTCCTTCATCACAACCACCTTGTGAAGGAGCAGTACTCCGAAAGCTAGTGTGCTTCCAATTAAACCTGTTGAACTATAACCTGATGTTGTGTGATTTTTAACTTTGTACACCCCAGTCCAACACCGGCGTCTCCAAATCATGAGTTGTAGATGGATAGGGTGGTGAACACAATACTTGTTTGCCTTCACTGGTTAGTACATTGCATAAAGAAGTTGGGAGGTCATGTTGCGGCTATACAGGACATTGGTGAGGCCACTTTTGGAATACTGCATTAAATTATAGTCTCCCTGCTATAGGAAAGATGTTAAACTTGAAAGGGTTCAGAAAAGATGTAAAGGATGTTGCCAAGGTTGGATGTTTTGAGTTATAAGGAGAGGTTCAATGGGCTGGGGCTGTTTTCTGTGGAGTGTTGGAGGCTGAGATGACCTTGCAGAAGTTTATAAAATCCTGAGGGGGCATCAATAGTGTGAATATCCAAGGTCTTTTTCCCAGGGAAGGGGAATTCAAAACGAGTGGGCATAGGTGTAATTTGAGAGGGGATAGACTTAAAATGAACCTGAAGAGCAATGATTTCATGCAGAGGATAGTGCATGCATGGAACGAGTTGCCAGAGGAGATGGTGGAGGCTGGTGTAATTACAATACTTAAAAGGCATTTGGTTGGGTATATGAATAGGAAGGGTTTAGAGGGCTTTCGGCCAAATGTTGGCAAATGGGACCAAATCAGTTTAGTATATCTGGCTGGCGTAGGTGAATTGGACTGAAGTGTGTGTTTCTGTGCTACGTGACTCTGACTTTGAATGCAGTGATTTCAGCAGCAGCACTTAAATTACAATTTTGCATTAGCTGGGTTGCTGACAATCCATTCAATTTAGAATGAAAGTTCTTCTAGAGTGTAAGCACGTAAAAAAATTCATCATTGTATGGTATTAGCACGCACTTGAATGGAGATCTGGGATATCTTAGAACAAAACACTGTGATGAAACAGCAGGTTGTAAATAACTATAACTAAAGGACACGTTCTTGTCAGTTGGGTGGTGGCTGACTAATTGTTCTTAAAATAGCTTCATCAGATGTATGGTCACAATTTAATATGACTGATCAATTGCATTCATTTCATTTTAATTCTTTTCTGATACTTGTTTGTTCAGGTCACTTATGAAATACACAAGGAGAGTTTGGCCAGAACATTTGAGGAGTACCAAAGACGAGATGAAAGTACAAACCAAATCCCAACCATTCAAACTATTTCTGAGATTAGCAGCACACAAGAAGCTACAATTCAGAAAGATGTTTTTGAGGTCCAGAGTGCACCCCATTCTGAAAATGTTGAGAAGCAATTAGAAAAAGCAGAAGGTTTCAAACAACTTGAAGGTTACCAGGAAGCCAGTTCTCTGAACACTGAAGTACAGCAGAAAAACATGGAACAGACAGACAAAATAAAAAAAGCAACTGAGTCACTTAATGGCACTGAAGTAACTAAGGTGATAACACAAGTAGATCAGATATCAAATAAATTACCAGATTCTTTGGAAAGTTTTGAAGTTGAGAAATCTGAAGTAACTGAAATGTGCATGGAAGATGTGGACTGTTCAGCTGCTCGTTCCACCGATGTGTTTTCAGATGAAATGACTGAAAGTGAAGTAACTAAAGTAAAAGAGAAAACAACAACTGCAATTACTACAAATGGGCAAGAGCCTAATGTTGCATTGGACCCATGTGATCCAAAGGTTGATGTGGTAGAATATTCAAACAATGGACAACAGAACAGCATAAATAGTGAAGAGAACTGTGTCTCAGAGCTTCAGGACACTTCTCAAGAACTAAATATTTCAACTACTGCATCCAAAGAGAGTTCAAGCAGTTCAGAAGCAGTTTCAAATCACTCCGCGTCTGTACTACAGGAGGAGATGATCAAAGTAAAACAAGAGATGGCAAAATTGCAAACAGAATCAAGCACTGAACCCTTAAAAGAACTTGACAGCCACACTGCTGATTCTAGCACTCATGACAGTAATAGCCCAGATAAAGATATTGGAACAATTAACACAAAAACTAGAGAGTTGAAAGTCCTATCTGCTAAAGAAATTGCTAGATTGGATGTGTCTAGTGTTGCAGCTGATACTGAGAGGTTGGAACTTCGAGCAAGTATAAGTCAAGAATCTACAATGGTCCCAAAGCCCCCTATTCAGGTAATACACTTTATTGTGATGGAAAACTTAAAATGACAACTTCAGTTTAACAGCATGAATCTCCACTTTTTCTGAATTTTATGAGCCTGAGATATGAGGAAATTGAATATCAGTGATTTTGTCTGTGGTGGAATAATAATCTCTCCTGCAAATGTTTGAGAGATCTTCCTGTCCTGTTTTTCAATTATGTTTGTTTTACCTGAAACTAACCATCTGCAGAGATTATAACGATAGAAAACATCAGAAACACTACAGTCTGGAATCTTTTGTGGCGAGGGAAATAGAGCTAATGTTTCGGGTTGATGATTGATCATCAGTATTTTCCTTTTTGGTTTCTAGTTACTGCTACATTTTTTTTGCCAAACTCTAACAATATATCTTCTCTTTGTCTTTAATCAAAAATTCCAGTCAATCCTGTGTTGCCTTTATTTTGTCACCACCTCAGTCATTTTGTTTTATAATCTTTATTAGAATGACGCAAGTAATTCCGGTATTTGGGCGGAATGTAGTCTGTCAGATGGAATTGAATTGTCCTTCATGCGATTTTGTGTTTTGCCAATTGATTATATAGCTTTTCCTTAAGTAAAATGCTTTTAGAAGATTTGAAGTTTCATGTTTTTAGTTGAATGGCCTTACTAAGGGAACCATTAACAGACTAAATTAAGTCATCTGTTTTTGATGTTATTTAGATCATTATAATACAGTTTTCAATTTAAATGTGAAAATTAGATTTTTTTATATGACATTCAGTTCTATACTTGCTGAAATCATGACTGATACTGGAAGGTTGTAAAGTACCTGAATGAAAGATAGGATGCTGTTATTGTGAATCTGAGGACAGCTTGAAAAATGGTGTGCTAATCTGAGGACAGAGGAGTGAGATTAAAATGGAAGGCAATCTAAAATTCAAAGTCATGCTTGTAGACTGAACAGAGATGTTCTGCAAAGATATCATTCAAGCTTTGTTACTTACCCAGAATAGAGGCGAACCCATGACAAGCTATAGTATATACCAAATTGAAACATGTCTAAGTAAGTTATTATTTATTTGAAAAGATGAGAAGTGTGGGAAATGTGACAAATGTCATTGAGTCAACAATGGTGAAATGGAATTTTTGATTAAAGACAAAGAGAAGGTATATTGTTGGAGGTGGGGTAGAAGATAGCATCATTTAAGCAGAGGAGGCGAACTGAGATTGGAGTTGAGACTTTAAAGGGGTTGGAGTGCAAATAAGTGTGAACAGGATAGCTGTAGGAGTTGGTGGGCTAACAGTAGGAGCAGAATTCACCAGTCAGCCTTGCAAATCTGCTCTGCCATTCAATCAAATTGTGGCTGATAGTCCTCAACCCCACTTTGTTGCCTTTGCCAAAAACCTTTGAGTCCCTTGTTGATTAAAGCTCTGTTTATCTCAATGTTGAATATGCTTCATGACCTCACCTCAAAAGCGTTCTGCAGTGAAGAATTCCAGAGATTCACTAACCTCTGAGAGATGAAATTCCTTCCAGTGTCGTCATAAGTGGGTGACCCCTTACACTGAGAATATACCTAATCCTAGACTCCCCCTTGAGAGCAAGCAATCTCTCCCTGGCAAATCCTTTAAGAATTTTGTATGCTTCAATAACGCCAACCTCATTCTTCTAAACTGTAATGAATACGATCCCAACTATTAATCCTATACTTATAAGATGGTCTGTCCGCATTCAAGGTCAACCTAGTAAAACTTGTCTAGACTGCTTTCAATGTAAGTATATCTTTACTTAGACAAAGGGACTAAAACTGTTTGTAGTATTCCAGGTGTCGTCTGCCTAGTACTCTTACTTTCAGCAAGAGTTCCCTATTTTTATACTTCATTCTGTTTGAAATGAAGGCCAAAATACCATTTGCGTTTGCTGTTATCTGCTGAATTTGTATGCTAGTCTTTTGTGATTTATGCATGAAGACTCCCAAATCCTACTATGCTGTAGTTTTCTGCAGTCTTTCTTCAGTAATTGTAGATATTGACTGACAGCCTATCCCAAAAGCCTATCGCAATAGAATGTATTAAAATTTGGTTCAAGGTATGTATAGAAACTAAGGAAAATTCTGGAAAAAATTGTTTGTAAGTATCTCCTGACAGAATTACTGATATATCTGTAAAATCTAATCCTTCTCTTAACCATATTTTGTAACATAAGTTGTAATTTATACATTTTTAAAATGAATTGCATATTTGTAATTGCCTCCATAATGAATTGTGTAAGGGTCTAGGGGAATTAAATCCAAATCTAACAAATGGTAGGACATTGATTTGGAACAGCATTGTGGCTTTTTGCCTTTAATATTTGAATGACAAGGAAATAACTTTAGTAAACATATCAATCTGTATTACTACCAACTAGGAAAAAGACAAGTTAAAGAAGGAGGGAATTAGAGATGGACCATATTAAATTGAGAGGTGGAAATTGCAAGCAGAGATTTAAAATTTCAAGTTTGGGGCAACAGCAATAAGTGAAACTTATTCAGTCATCAGTGTGCTGAAAATAGAGGTGTGGGGAAGGGTTTGGATAGGACTGGAGCCATGTGCCCCGCAGAAAGAAAGACTTTAATGGATCAATCTATACAGATTCCATTATACTTTTTTATTTGGAGAGTGTGAGTAGTGTTAAAAGAGAAATTGTACAATATAGCAAGTTCAGACAGGCAGAGGAGATGACTGGTGGTTGGACAATGTTTGGATTTCTGCTGAAGGAACAAATTAAATGCCCACAACGCATCTTAGTTTAAGGAGTGACAATGTAAATAGACAGACTGCAGACCACAGTGGGAGGTTCGGTGGAATGGCCGTGCTAATTTGCACGCAGTGTCCAGAGATGGACAGGCTAGGTGGATTAGCTTTGGTAAATGTGGGGTTTTGGGAACAGCTTTGGGTCCTGGGTATATGTGGGATGCGCTTCGGAAGATTGGTACAGACTCTGGGCTGAATAGCTTCTCCACATTGCCAGGATTCTAGTAGTAATAGTTAGGGTCAGGAAACTTTTAAAAGAAGGCCATCAGAAAGGGAGGGAGAGTTGAGTACCTAGCCTTTACAAGGTAAAGATGTGTTTGTCAAACAAAAGCTCTGATCTTTCCAGGTATCGAGATGAGCAGGAACATTTTGTGTTCATAGATAGGACATAATACAGATGAATAAATTTTTTTTTATAAGAAAATCCTGTCCGTTTGCTAATCACATCAATACCTGAACATTCAAATGCTCACCTTGGTATAAAGTTAAAAAAAGACTTGAACAAGAGATCCTTTTATTTACATTTTGTGTTATTTGATTTGCTGTTTGCCCAGTTATCACAACTGGAACTTACAAATCAACAAAGTGTTGTACCTGATGAGCAAAGAAAAGGGTCCAATCCCTCAGGACGTGCCACCATGTTTCGCATTCCAGAATTTAAATGGTCTCCCATGCACCAACGCCTGCTTAATGACTTGCTATTCTCCATTGAAACGGATGTGCAGATGTGGCGAAGGTTAGTTATGTGTTGTGATTGTATGTTGATGTGTTAAATCTCATGCTGTTTAGCACTGTTGTGCTTTTTGGATAGCAAGTTGATTGCACCCTGCTTCAACATTGAATAGCTTCCCCTTGTGTATCACCTTTCCTAAGAAAAATTCTGTATTTGTTTCACTTTCTTAGAGGCTTCAGTTTGAGAAGCACCCAGCTACATGTGCAAGTAAATGAGAGAATGTTGTAAAAAGAGTTGAATTCTTTTTTTCCTCTTTTGAGCAGCCATAACACAAAGACAGTGATGGATTTTGTTAACAGCAGTGAAAACATCATCTTTGTCCACAACACTATTCACCTTGTCTCTCAGGTGGTAGATAACATCATAATGGCCTGTGGTGGGATTCTCCCACTTCTATCTGCAGCGACATCTACCACAGTGAGTATGAAATAATAGATCAAATGGATTTAGTTGAAAAATAGATTTCTCTTGGGTTTATGAAGATAGAAAATTGAACCTCCATCTTTTTATTTGCTTTGCATGAGTGATTCAAGCATGGTCTAATATGACTGATCGAAGTTACTTAGCAAAAATCCTGTTAGTCATATATTTTGTAACGTTGTAAGATGAGCTACAAAATATATGAAAAATGTGCGTAAAATGTTTTCTTTCTCCATGTGTACATGCCTATTCCATTTTAAAAAGGAAATACCCATGTATTACTTTTTTTCCAGTAAGTTTCTCAACTACCTTTTAATTTTTCTAAAGTGCCACTTGAGTTTTTACTGCATTGTTGTTTAATTTGCCTGTACGTGCCCGTTTTCCAACTATTTTGAGAGTAAATGAGGATAGCATTTTCTAAACTGGTGATCAGAAAAATCCCAATTTAAAGCACCAATAGTAAAATTAATTAATATATTTGAATGTTTGACAGAAGGTGCAGTAATCAAGCCTTGTTTAAAATAGCTGCCAAGAACATGTACTGTGTTCCTGTTGATGTTCAGTAAATAGTGCATTACTAGAACAGGCTAGAAAATTCTAGTTGAGTTAATCTTACACATTTCTAAATTACTCATTATGGACTGTAGTTCTCTACTTCATGGTCACACAGGATTAACTCTGGAATTGTTATACTTTCATTAATGGAGTAAGTTAGCGTTGGTAATTTGAGTTGCAGTAAAATCTTGAGTCACATCCTAATAGAACATCCTCTAACTTTGTGTTAAATCTGATTTTGTGATAACCCAGAGACCTGTTTCCTCATTAATGTATCGACTAGGAAAATGGTAAACTTGTGGGTATGCATTCATTGGTTCTTTAGGGTCATTGGCCTACTCAGCTGTAGAACGCACTGCATCTGCGATGGGATCATCTGACAATTCCAAAGAGTGCTATATTGCCCATCTCTGTTTAAGTTTCCGTGGTTGTTTCTGCTGGAAGTACCATGCTGGCCTTGCATGGCTGAGTGATAAGTGCTGTGGCCTTGGGTTGTTTGGCCCCATTCTTCTACTCCTTATTCTTATCCTCTTGTGCAGATGTAACCTGTGTTGAAATCAGGATGTTGAAAGCAATTTACAGTTGTGACTTCTGTTATCACCATCCACTCCTTTTTCATCATAGGCATTGCCTCTAGTATAGACGGATGTTACTTTGTGTTGAGGGTATTAATTAATTGTTAGTTTTATGTTCCTAATCACACCTGATTTATTGCTTGGAGCTTGGCAGTAGTGTTGAGAGGCAAGAACAAACATTTTGTACCTTTCAGACTGGCAATGTTGTGGGCTGTGGGGTAGTCTTCCTATTTTTGCTTTGTTGCATTTTATGCCTTTTTCCTGACCCATGTCTCCAAGGTAGATTAGATTACATTACAGTGTGGAAACAGGCCCTTCGGCCCAACAAGTCCACACCGACCGCTGAAGCGCAACCCACCCATACCCCTATATTTACCCCTTACTTAAGATTGTGGGCAATTTAGCATGGCCAATTCACCTGACCTGCACATCTTTGGACTGTGGGAGGAAACCGGAGCACCCAGAGGAAACCCACACAGTCAGTCGCCTGAGGCGGGTATTGAACCCGGGTCTCCGGCGCTATGAGGCAGCAGTGCTAACCACTGTGCCACCATGCCGCCCACCGACCGTGCCGCTCACTGGAGGTACTGGAGGTTGTCCACATGGTTTTGTTAGGTTTGCACTGCGAGGTTAGTGTTTTGACATTCCAAGACACCATGTTGTTTTGCGACTTTCTCAAGAAGTGACGAGGTTTTTAGTGCAATCCTTGTTAACATAGATCATAGCAGTGACGTGTTTCTTACTCTACTATCTAATTTTGTCACATTTAAGTATCAAAGAACAATCTGCCAAAAGATTCCAGTTTCATCAGACTTAAAATGTTTCTCTGTACAAATGCATTCAAGACATGAGTGAGAACTTAATGGAGCTCATAGTCTATCATTGCTGCTGCAGTATGGTATCTTCACTAGTTACTATGTGGAAGATGATGCTCTACCTCATTTTCCTTTTTCCAGTCAACCTTCACTGCAGGTGACTTTGATGTGACCCAGTCACTTTGCCAAGGTGATTGCCATTTTCTGCAAGATTGAACTGAAGATGGGAGCGTACTTACTACATTAGCAGAGCCTTTTCAATGTCTGGGTGGTCAACCACTCTTATCTTCTCCCTTGACAGAGAGCGTGCCTATTGGGTGAACTGTTCCATAATCCTTCATAATGGTGGACAAACTTAGTGGCAGAATCTGCTTCGTCTTTGCAATGTCTGCATTTTGTTTCATGCCATAGTTTTCTACTGGCTGCATCAACTTCACCTGCTCTCTGGTTGACAATACTTTTAACTTTCTCATGGGTTGAGCCTTCGTCTCATGACGTTTCACAGGGAGATCTCAATGTCAAATGATGGATTGCTCTGTGCTCCATGATTTGTGTGTGATCTAAATTGTCTGATTGGCTAGCAGAGCCAAGTTTCTACTCATTCAGAGTATCTGCCGAATTTCAGCCTATTTTAGGTATCGTTCTATTAATTTTAGGGATTTATGGTCACATTTGCTGAATGTAGCCCCTTAGAGCCAGGGACCCAGGTGGTTCCAGTGGTTTGGCCATGCTTGATTCATGATTCTATTCTATGGTACAGAAAATATACAACTGTAACAATTGAGGATAATTCACTGATACCAGAGAATAAACAGGCTATTGGCACAGAATTTGTTGGCATTGTTAAAGGGGTCAGTATCCTGCTCCCTTGCCGAGATTTTGGGGAACTCTTTCCTCAGCCTTCCATCTATCCTTCTTGCCCATCTTCCATCTGTCTGTTGAGCATTGCTTGATGAAGACTGTTGTTTGAGGACCATCCAGTGAGAACTGCTGTCTAAAACGTCTATCCCAATGTTATATTTCTAGGGGATGGTAACTTTGTCCATGTCAATCAATTGTCTGAATCCCTTTGGTCAATGGCCATGTGACAGCCACACATACCAGCCTCTTGCTGCCTTTACCTGAAGGTTATTTTACCTCCCTCTCTAAGAAGGAATGTTTATTTTCAAAGACAGCCCACTGACAATAGGGTGGACATCAACTCACTTCTTGTAATTCTTTCCTTTCTTTTCATAGTGCAGAATTTTGAAAAGTTAAGTACTACTGCAATAGCTGTTAAACAAAATCTCATACAACATGGTAAATTCTAGGAAAATTTAAGCTTTTAGGGAACTTCATTATTCAATTGTTCTGTGAGATTTGCTGTTTTACTGACTGGATGAGTTGATTACTTTGATATAAATGAGATTTTGTACCATTCAAATCATCACAAATATCATAGTTTCTGCATGAATTATTTAATGAAATGCATTCTAATGAGTATTTTCAATTGAAGGTATTTCTATCTTAGGGGAATTGTATCTTTGTAACTCCTGATAAAATTACTGATAATTCTGTTAAAAATCTAACCCTGTTCTTCTCTCTACTGTGTTTTGCAACATAAGTAGTCATTTATACGTTTTTTATACATTTTTCATCATTGTAGTCACTTGCATAATATTCTTGTAGTTTGAATTGTGTGTAAAGGATAGGGAAAATTAAATCCCCATCTAACAAATGGTAGGATATTAATTTGGAACAGAATGGCAGATTTTATACTTAATTGGAGTTACTCCCATGATATTTAACATACTTCTCTGTATTAACAACCACCGGTTGCTACTCTCTATAGTGGAACTCTATGCAAGTAAAAGAAATCAGGGACAATTCCTCCTTATCTTTATTCTTGCTTCCACCATGCAACGATATATTTAGGTACACTCCACCCTTGTGACAGGGAAATATTCCAACTTCTTTTTAAAGTATATTCCTGTATTAGTACTATGAAATTGCGAACATTGTCCATGCAATCCTTTCAAATGTTGCACTGTACTTAAGGTGAACCATTATGATTAGAGATCAATTGCTTTTTTCATTCATAAAGTATTCTGTGTCTCTGCCTCATGTGCATTTCAATGATTTTAACAGTAATATTGAAGTTTTGGCTCAAGTTTTTGGTCAAACTTAGTCATGTAGAAACGCTTTGTGTTTTTCCTCTCAATTTTGTCTGTCCAGATTCACAATTCATTCTGCTTCAATCTTGATTGTATTGTTGCATACAGTAATTATTCTTCAGTTTTTCTCACTGAAATCTGACATCTTGCCAGATTTTAACTCTGTTGCAAGGGTGTCACTTTGCTTTTTCAGAATTGTACTTCTAAGTCAGTCTTCTATATTATATAGCAGATGCAGAGAATGTAGAATTAGTCTTGTGCTGTGTAATTGTTTCTGTTCAAACATATTGATCATGAACACGCCTCAACCTTATTTTTCCCTCACTCTTTGCCTAAGTATCTTTGCTTCGTTCATTCTTTCCCCAGACAAAAAGTAGGTTCAGCCTTAACATTGGGGCGTGTCTTGTTATACTGTGGAAATGTGAAATGTTACAGACTATTGATGTTTTAGCTGGAGTGTATGCTTAACTACTTTCTATATAAACTATATCAGTTTAGTGTGCCACTGAAGCTACTGTTTGAATAGTAATGTTGACTCATCAGGAACACCATGTATTTAAGACCTATTTGTAGTCATTTGTAATTATTTTAATAATACTTTTCACAGCATGAATTGGAGAACATCGAACCAACACAAGGGCTGTCGTTTGAAACCTCTGTGACTTTTCTTCAGAGGCTAATAGGTCTTGTTGATGTGCTGATTTTTGCCAGCTCACTTAGCTTCACTGAAATTGAGGCTGAAAAGAACATGTCTACTGGAGGAATATTAAGGCAGTGTCTTCGTTTAGGTGAGTATATTGTATAGAAGGATGCGTTTTGTACTTTAAGTATGTTGCTTTAGAAAATCCTATTGCAGCATCAGTTTGTATTTAGTTTGTATATAGCATGGCTTTTCCAAAGGATAAGTACAATAAAAGATAAATGCAAAATCACTTCCATGTAATGAATGCTGTAATGCTTTCAAAAAGTGCAAGTTGCACTTTTTTTTGTCTGTGTTTTGGAAAAAGATTAAATAATTAAGATTTTTTAGAAATAAGCAATTCAACTGTGTACAGTTGTAAGGATTTGCACAAGTTGCTTTAAAATATTCCACAAATATTATACAATTCTGGTCAGGATTCAGAAATGTCAAAAGGATAAATTTACACATTCCTTAACATGAGTCAGAAATTGATGCTAAGAAATTGCAATATGATCTCCAGACATAATCCCAGGATCCATGACTTCATTGCAAATTGATTCAATAGCTCAACTTAAAGATTTGACTTCTAAATGATAAGAGAATTAGAAGTAATCGTCTGTTTAAATGATAGTGACTATAATGCATACTCAAAGTTGATAATAGGGCGGCATGGTGGCTCAGTGGTTAGCACTGCTGCCTGACAGTGCCAGGGAATCTGGTTTGATTCCAGCCTCTGATAGAGTCTGTGTGGAGTTTGCACATTCTCCCTGCATCTGCGTGGGTTTCCTCTGGGTGCTCTGGTTTCCCCCTCAGTCCGAAGCTGTGCAGGTTAGGTGAATTAGGCATGCTTAATTACCCATAGTGGTTAGGTTAGGTGCATTAGTCAGGGGAAATGTAGAGTAATAGGGTAGAGAATGGGTAAGGGTGGGTTACTCTTAGGAGGGTAGGTGTGGACTTGTTAGGCCAAATGGATTGTTTCCACACTATAGAGATTCTATGAAAGCATGACAAGACCAAATTAATAGATTGCAGGAAAGCCAATTTTTGATGTGTTGAGACTGGGAATTGGGAAAATAAAATGGAAAACAAAGTTGCCAAACAATTAAGTACAGCTGTAGAGGCATAGAGTCATAGAGATGTACAGCACGGAAACAGACCCTTCGGTCCAACCCGTCCATGCCGACCAGATATCCGAACCGAATTTAGTCCCACCTGCTAGCACCCAGCCCATATCCATCCAAACGCTTCCTATTCATATACCCGTCCAAATGCCTCTTAAATGTTGCAATTGTACCAGTCTCCACCACATTCTCTGGCAGCTTATTCCATACACGTACCACCCTCTGCATGAAAAAGTTGCCCCTTAGGTCTCTTTTTATATCTTTCCCCTCTCACCCTAAACCTATGCCCTCTAGTTCTGACTCCCCAACCCCAGGGAAAAGACTTTGTCTATTTATCCTATCCATGTCCCTCATAATTTTGTAAACCTCTATAAGGTCACCCCTCAACCTCCGATGCTCCATGGAAAACAGCCCTAGCCTGTTCAGCCTCTCCCTGTAGCTCAGATCCTCCAACACTAGCAACATCCTTGTAAATCTTTTCTGAACCCTTTCAAGTTTCACAACATCTTTCCGATAGGAAGGAGACCAGAATTGCATGC
>NC_057710.1:153401648-153415990 GCF_004010195.1 Chiloscyllium plagiosum | reverse complement strand
AACCCTCCACCACCACCCTCTGTCTTCTACCTTAGAGCCAGTTCTGTATCCAAATGGCTAGTTCTCCCTGTATTTCATGAGATCTAACCTTGCTAACCAGTTTCCCATGGGGAACCTTGTCAAACGCCTTACTGAAGTCCATATAGATCACATCTACTGCTCTGCCCTCATCAATCTTCTTTGTTACTTCTTCAAAAAACTCAATCAAGTTGGTGAAACATGATTTCCCATGCGCAAAGCCATGTTGCCTATCCCTAATCAGTCCTTGCCTTTCCAAATACATGTGCATCCTGTCCCTCAGGATTTCTTCCAACAACTTGCCCACCACCGAGGTCAGGCTTACTGGTCTATAGCTCCCTGGCGTGTCTTTACCCCCCTTCTTAAACAGTGACGCCACATTTGCCAACCTCCAGTCTTCCGGCACCTCACCTGTGACTATCGATGATACAAATATCTCAGCAAGAGGCCCAGCAATCACTTCTCCAGCTTCCCACAGAGTTCTCGGGTACACCTGATCAGGTCCTGGTGATTTATCCACCTTTAACCGTTTCAAGACATCTAGCACTTCCTCCTCTGTAATCTGGGCATTTTGCAAGATGTCACCATCTATTTCCCTTCAGTCTATATCTTCCATATCCTTTTCCACAGTAAAGACTGATGCAAAATATTAATTTAGGGAGGATATTCCAGGGAGTGCATCCGGTGAAGTTATTTGGGTGGGACTGAGAAATAAGAAAGGGATGATCACCTTTATTGAACTATAGGTCCCCAATAGTCAGTGGGAAATTGAGAAGCAAATTTGTAAGGAGATCTGTTATCTGTAAGAATAATGGGGTGGTAATGGTATGGGATTTTAATTTTCCAAATATAGACTGGGACTGTCATGGTGTTAAGAGATCAAATGGTGAGGTGTTTGTTAAGAAAATGTTCATATTCAGTATGTGGATGTACCTACTAGAGAAGGAGCAAAACTCTTGGGAAGTAGGGCAACACAAGTGACTGGTGTCAGTGGGGGGAGGGGGTAATTTGAGGCTGTGATCATAATTTTATTAGTTTTAAAATAGTAATGGAAAAGGATAGACCGGATCTAAAAGTTCAAGTTCTAAATTGGAGGGAGGCCAGTTTTGGTATTAGGCATGTACTTTCACAAGTTGACTGAGGGCAGATATTTGCAGATAAAGGGATAGCTGGAAACTGGGAAGCTTTGACAAATGAGGTAATGAGAGTTCAAAGGCAGTATGTTCCTGTTAGTGTGAAGAGCAAGGCTGTTAGGTGTAGG
The DNA here is from genome assembly GCF_004010195.1 of Chiloscyllium plagiosum. Taxonomy (NCBI): domain Eukaryota; kingdom Metazoa; phylum Chordata; class Chondrichthyes; order Orectolobiformes; family Hemiscylliidae; genus Chiloscyllium; species Chiloscyllium plagiosum. The sequence goes on along the minus strand of NC_057710.1, from coordinate 153,414,711 downwards.
GAATGTTAAATGACGAGAGAAATTGAAGTTTTGGTCAAGAGAAAGAAGGAACCATATGTCAGATATACACAGCAGGGATCAAGAGAATCCTTACAGAAGTATAAGGGCAATAGGAGTATCCTTAAGGGGGATATCAGGAGGCCAGAAAGGGGACATGATGTGGCTTTGGCAAATAGTTAGAAAATCCAAAGGAATTCTACACTTACATTAAGGGCAAAAGAGTAACTAGGGAGATAATAGGGTCCCTTCAAGATCATTAAGGCTGTCTATATGTGGAACTGCAGGAGATGGGTGAGATACTTAATGAGTATCTTGCATCTGTGTTTACTTGGAGAAGGATGTGGAAGCTAGAGAACTTGGGGAGATAAACAGCAACGTGTTGGAAGTGTCCATATTACAGGGCTGGTGGTGTTGGCTGCCTTAAAACACATAAAGGTGGTTAAATCCCTGGGACCAGATCATGTGTATCCTAAACTTTGTGGGAAGCTAGGAAAGTGATTGCTGGGCCCCTTGTTGAGATATTTGCATCATTGATAGCCACGGGTGAGGTGCTGGAAGACTGGAGATTGGCTAACGTGCTGCCATTATCTAAGCAAGGTGGTAAGGAAAAGTCAGGGAACTATAGACTGGTGAGCCTGATGTTAGTGTGGGCAAATTGTTGGAGGTGGTGCTGAGGGACAGGATGTACATGTATTTGGAAAGGTGAGGACTGATTAGGGATAGTCAGCATGGTTTTTTTTATGTGGGAAGTCATGTCTTTCAAACCTGAGTTGTTTTTGAAGATTTGATAAAGAGGATTGATGAAGGCAGAATGATAGACGTTGTCTGTACCGTCTTCAGTAAGTCGTTCGGCAAGGTTCTGCATGGTTGATTGGTTAACAAGATTAGATCACGTGGAATACAGAGAGAAGTAGCAATTTGGATCCAAAAGTGGCTCAAAGGTAGGAGACAGAGGGTTGCTTTTTGGACTGGAGGCCTGTGACCAGTGGTGTGCCAGAAGGATTGGTGCTGTGTCCACTTTTTTTGTCATTTACATAAATGATTTGGATGTAAATATAGGAGGTATGGTTGATAAGTTTGCAGATAACAGCAAAATTGGTGCTGTAATGGACAGCAGAGAAAGTTAGGAGAAAGTGAAGATTGCAGATGCTGGAATTCAAAGTCAAAAAATGTGGTGCTGGAAAAGCACAGCCGATCAGGCAGCTTCCGAGGTGCAGGAGAGTCGACATTTTGAGCGTAAGCTCTTCATCAGGTTAAGAGTACATTGTGACCTTGATGTCCAGTGGGCTGAGGAGTGGCAGATGTAGTTTAATTTAGATAAATGTAAGGTGCTGCAATTTGGTAAGGCAAATCAGGGCAGGGCCTGTACATTTAACAAAGCGTGCAGATTCATAGTTCCTTGAAAGCAGAGTCACAGACAGACAGTAGGGAAGAAGGTGTTTGATACACTTGTCTTCATTGGTTAGTGCATTGATTAGAGGAGTTGCGACGTCATGTTGAGGCTGTACAGAACATTGGTGAGGCCACTTTTGGAGTACTGCGTTCAATTTTGGTCTCCCTACTATAGGAAGGATGTTGTGAAACTTGAAAGGGTTAAGAAAAGATTTGCAAGGATGTTGGCAGGGATGGAGGATTTGAGCAATAGGGAGAGGCTGAATAGACTGGGGCTGTTTTACCTGGAGCGTCAGATCTTAGGGGGTGACGTTATAGAAGTTTATAAAATCATGAAGGTCATGGATAGGATGAATAGTGAAGATCTTTCCACCAGGGAAGGGGATTCTAAAGCTTGAGGACAGATGGGTATATGAGTAGGAAGGGTTTAGAGGGACATAGGCCAATTACTGGCAAATGGGAGTATATTAGTTTAGGATACCTGGTCGGTATGGACGGATTGAACTAAAAGGTCTATTTCCATGCTGTACATCTCTATGATTCTTTATGATTAGAAGAGTGAAATGCAAAAATAACAAATAATTACTTTGTTTCACATTTTTCAAGGTTGACGTATCAGCTGGTTGTTTCATCAGAGGATAGGATTATAAATTATTTCATTGTAGTTAAAATGAAAAGTGAGGTGATATCAAAAAATCCAACTCTCGCTGAAACCCTTAAATCTGAGTGGAGTGAATCTGCATATTTTAGATAGGATAGTGGAGGCACTGTTGCTATTATTTGATAGTAAGATTTGAAAAATGTTGCAGTTCCAGAGAATAGGCACATAGATAACATTGTAATGAAGGGAAAGATCTGCTTGAACAACAACACTGAATGTTTTGATTTGATTAAGAAAAACAAAAAAGCAATGTATTTTGTTAGATTTCCTCACTATATCTTGGATAAGCTGCTTGGTACTAGAATAATGAGTTAAGTCAGAGCATGTGGAGACCAGAGACAAATGGAAGCGTTTACATAAAGGAAACAACATGAAAGGTTAACACTGTTTCTCTCTAAATAGATACTGCTAGACCTGCTGAGTCTTTCCAATAGTTACTGCCTTTAGTTCAGTATTCCAGCGCCTGCAGTATTTTATGTTGTTGAAAGACCAGCAGAAGGAATGTGTGTAAGGTTTGCTATTCAGAGTGGCAAATAATGCGACAATTCCCTTTGTTAGCATGTCCCATCTGTTGTGTTGCCTAGGTCTTGACTCGAGGGGAGTACCCTGAGATGAGCTGTAAAAAGACTGTATATGTGTGTGGATCTTAGGCACCATTTGCACATGTTTGACTTTTTTGTGGAGTATAGGCTTGTGTGTTTTATATGCTAAGTTTGTGTTGATAAAGAGAGCTGGTGCAGAGCTATGAAAGACTGATCGTGTTTGACTGATCATTGAAGTATTTTAATGAAGTTCGGCAATCTTCTTATTAATCAGCACCTAAGGGACCAGGAGTGTGGTGGTTGATCAGATATTGTGGTTGATTAAGAGGTCCACATGATCAATGTAAAAACGCACATTAAGTAATAGAAATCTAACACAGGGAGTGTACACATCATTGTTATACTTTATTTACAGCATAAGGAAAAGTTGCATTATTATTTAATGATTTAAGTAAAACATACCGGCAGCGAGTCTTCTCATTTGCACCATCAACTGACTACTTGGATATCGCGATAAAACAGTAAGTTTCCGGTATTTGAGATCTATAACCTTTAGAGAGTGCTGGTTAAAAAAAATGGTTTGCTTAAAGACAGAAGTAGCAAGTTGTAAAATTAAAAATCAAGTGCTGGAAGAATTTGGCAGGTCTGGCAGTGTCTTTGGATCAGGGAAGAGAGTTAATGTTTTGCTGGGAGGAGCAAGTGACACAGCTGGTAAAGACGCCCCAGAGCAAAAAGCACATGAAGTGAGTGCATTCATGGCAAAATCTGAGTGTTAATATGCATCGAACCTTTGAAGATGGAGGGCGTATGAACAAATTAGCTAGCAAAGTATATAGGTTTTACAAAGAAAGGTATTGAGTACAAAAGCTGATCTCGTTTTAAGCTCTGATTTGACCAGATATATAATAGTGCATGCATTTCTGTTCATGACCTTTTAGACTGTGACGGTGGAATTTAGACTGTTAATTTCACTTGGTGATTTTCAGGTCAGCTTGCTTTGAGCTACAATTAATGTGAGCTTGTAGATTAGATTAGATTAGATTAGATTACTTTACAGTGTGGAAACAGGCCCTTCGGCCCAACAAGTCCACACCGACCCGCCGAAGCGCAACCCACCCATTCCCCTACATTTACCCCTTACCTAACACTACGGACAATTTAACATGGCCAATTCACCTGACCTGCACATCTTTGGACTGTGGGAGGAAACCCACGCAGACACGGGGAGAATGTGCAAACTCCACACAGTCAGTCGCCTGAGGCGGGAATTGAACCCGGGTCTCTGGCGCTGCGAGGCAGCAGTGCTAACCACTGTGCCACCGTGCTGCCCACTTTGTGTATTTCTGACCACTTTTTCTGTGAACCATTCTTAATGATATACTTCCTCTAAATTCTGAAAATTTTGTACAGCAGTTTGTTTATTAGGTCATATATAAGAAATTGTATAAATTGTGTAAATGTCATGTACAAATCAGTTTATGGGATGTCGGAAGATAATTATCATTTTAATTCCTTTTCGTTTATCGCTATCCGTATGAAGTGAATTTAAAAGAAAAACATTGAAATTTTCTTCATTTTCTGAGTTGCAAATTATGATAAGAATCTTCATTTTCTTTCGATCCATTAAAAAGATAGGAAAAGATTTTGCTATGGTCTTCAGTGCTTGAGGTTATTTAATACCATTAAAAATTTAGAAATAATTTTCCACAGGGCTTGCATGGAATCATATTTGTCAGTACTTTAGATAATGGCTTAAAGTAGGTTAAAATTTGAATAGCTATATGAATGCTGTAATAGAAATACTGTTCTAGACCATTGAAGTTTTTCCTGTTATATTGTAGAATATTTTTTAATTTACATATTAGCTGTCGAATTTTGAATTCATGTATTCTAAATAATTGGTAGTTTTAAATCTGCCACGAGCAGTATATAATTCCAGTGCTAAAAAATCTGTTAATCCATTATTTGTTTGTATTGCACACGTTAAAATGTGCATTCTGTTAATTTTCACTAAAACTTCCTTCTGACATATAAGGCAATTTTGCATACACTAGACACTTTCAGGAAAAATACAGACACGTAATTTGGAGAATGAGAAGCAGAGTTGGAAGACAGTCTTCCCCTTGCTGGTGTGACCAATGAGAGGGGGTATAGGTTCAAGTTAAGGGCAGGACGTTTGGAGAGTATGTAAGGAAAAGTGTTTTTACCTTGAGGGTGGTGAGGATCTGGAACCTCCCTGCCTGTGAGGGTGGTTGAGGCAGAAACCCTCATAACATTTAAGAAGTATTTAGATTCTTACACTTGCGATGCCAGAATATACAAGGCTCTGGGTCATGTGCTAGAAAATGGCATGAGAATAGTTAAGTGGTTGCTTTTGACTGCTGCAGACTCAATAGGTCAAAGGCCCTTTTTCTGTGCTAGAGATCTGTATGGCTCTATAAGCATTTTGTAGGAGTATTGAGTGTGTAGTGTTGGAATGTACATGTTTTGTAATTCTACCATTTTATTTGTTAAAATTTTTTGGATCATATTCAAGTCTGTGACAGTTGCTTCAAAGAATAATTGGAAACTAAAAGTAGTCTAGGATAATGATCCTCGCCCATCAATTTTGAATTAATATTCAGGTGAACTGTAGTATTGATATCAGCACAAGTGGTAAAGCTCAATGCCTTCCTTGCAGTGATAGTTTTTGAATGGAAAGTTGCAAGTATGTGCTATTTTCTCACAGCCACAATCCAAATGCTTTATTTAAATCAGTAAATCAGCAGTTAGCCTTAAATGTATTTCAATATACTTGTTAGGCCCCTAGCATCAATGCCAGTGTCCCAGAAATGGAAATTTGTCCTTCAAGTTCCCCATTCCTCCAGCTTATAGTCCAAGAAAATCTCAAACTCTCCAACAGAACCTTGGACAGGAACTTGAATCCAATTAGAGTCATAGAGATGTACAGCACAGAAACAGACCCTTCGGTCCAACCCGTCCATGCCAACCAGATCCCCAACCCAATCTAGTCCCACCTGCCAGCACCCGGCCCATATCCCTCCAAACCCTTCCTCTTCATATACCCATCCAAATGCCTCTTAAATGTTGCAATTGTATTAGCCTCCACCACTTCCTCTGGCAGCTCATTCCATACACGTACCACCCTCTGCGTGAAAAAGTTGGCCCTTAGGTCTCTTTTATATCTTTCCACAGTTATTATAATCTGCTGTATGAATAGACTACTTTTCAATATTTTCCATTATACAAAATGTAATTTTTGTATAATTTTAATTGAGCTAAATTACTGTTGTCATACTTACTGGTCTCTGCTGCTGTCCCCTTACTTTGGAATAAAGATTTGAATTTGTACTTTGTGTTAGTTCACCTTTCTTTTGGAGAGAGTCACATTATACATATGTGAAAGGAAGCAATGTTAAAAAAGATGCTATTTTTGCATCCGTTTGAGATTGAGACAATGTAAGGCAATTTTCATAAAATGATACTGCACATATTACTTATGGGATTAACTGGCATAACTCAACCCAAAATGAATGCACAAAAGAGTTGAATCTTTGATAGCTCTTTCTATTGTTACAACTGAGATTTATAATTGTGATTGTGTCTTTGATTTTGGGATCAATTAACTTCTTCATGTGATTTCTCTTGGCTTCTACATGACAGTAAGATTGAATGATTTGATAGCTCGAGATCAAAAGGAAACTTTTTTTAACTGGTGGGAAGGTACAAGTTATTTATGCTAGCAGTCAATTACCACAGTCTTTGAATAGTCCCAAAGTTCCTGACAGGTGTTATAGTTCTCGAGTTGTAAACAGTGGTGCTGTAACCTATTTATTTCAGTTAGTTCAGTCAGCTGGCTGGTTGGTTTGCAATGCGGAGTAACAATAGCACAAGTTCTGTTACCACACTGACTAAGGTTACCATTGAAGGTCCTGCTGTCTCAATCTTGCCTTTCATCTGAGGAATGGTAATCCTTAGGTTAAATCAACCACCAGTTGTCTTCCTCTAATGAGAGAGCACACCTGTGATCTCTGGGACGATGGTGGCCTTACTTCACTTCTAAGAGGAAGGGGAGTCCGGTCAAAGATAACTAATTAGCATTTGTACTTAGATATGGAACTAATGTGCTTTTCATTGTCAGGGAAGAGGGTATGGCCAACTGTTTTTGAGATGCGCATACTTATGAATCCAGAAGTATTCCAAATAACATTTTTCAGCTTGTCTTGTGTGATTTGCAGCCACCTGTGAAGTTGAGAGAATCTGATAAATTGCAGGATGAAATGTTTCTAGGTAGAGGAAATGCTGACTTCACCATTCACACACAAAATGTTTGGGCTCCGATTGAAGACTTTGTCTGTGGAAAATATAAAGAAGAGTGGCAAGTTTGCCTAAATTAAAGCTAGAAGAAGGGATCTAGTGTGCAATTCTCCCAGTGCATGGCAGTTCAGGATTAGAAGTTACCTAGCTGGCAAAGTAAAATGGAAACAAGCCATGCAAAAGGTGAATGTAACTTTAGCGTGGTTATGGGTGGATGAATTATCCATTTATGGTTACACATGACATTGTCCCTTAATACGTTTGGTTTGATATTATTCAATCATTTGTTACAAGAAATGCTTTGAAATATTAATTCTTGACATTCCATCCTTTCAGCTGCCTTATAGCAACTAACTGGAAGTTCAAGCTTTAAGTTATCTGCTACTATGGAGATAAAACCTGTCTTTTGAAAAATATGCATTTGCCTCCTGTTTCAGGAAGTATCATGTAGATGTTCAGGGTGACCAAATATACATGACTGAACCTCTGAAATTTAATCTCTGGGAAGAATAATGACATTCCTCCATTGCTTCAGTTTCATCATACTTCTCTTACAGCAGAATATTTCAGCTCCCTTGTAATTTCCAGATTGCTACCTAAGCACTTCATGCTTCTCATGCTCCCAGGTCTATCTGTTTTCTCCATATTAAAGATATGGAGAAATTTTTAGAGATTGTAGAGATAATAATGTAGAGATTTCTATGGGAATTAAATTGTTTCCCAGTGTGTAGAAAATTTGAATCTGGGTTTGAATGGCAGATGGTGGAGTTTGAATTCAATAAACATCTGGAATTAAGAATCTAATGACAATGAAACCACTGACGATTATCAGAAAAACCTATCTGGTTCACTAATGTCCTTTAGGGACGGAAACTGCCATCCTTGCCTGGTCTGGCCTATATGTGATTCCAGACCCACAGCAATGTGGTTGACTCTTAACTGTCTTCTGGGCAATTAAGGTGAGGCAATAAATGCTGGCCTGCCAGTGACACCCACATCCCGTGAATGAACCAAAAAAAAGGGAATATTTGATCGGGATGCTTGAAGCTGGCAATGGTTTGGCAATATTTAAGAGTTATATGATAAAGAGACTTGATTAAATGGCTGTCACAACTGACGACAGTGAGAATGAGAACTTCTGTGAATTCTAAAAAGAACACAATGCAAGTGAAAGGAAGACCAATCATGAATTACCTGTCACTTTACTGGGATTACCATTCAACTTGAATGATGGTTATAATGTGCTCTTAGAGTACTACAGTTTCCACCAGTTTTCTTTCATGTAAAAAACATTTCCTCTATGTATATTTGAGTGGTATACCGAAAGTACAACATCATCCTGTTCAGTTATCCAGAACCTGACTTCTTTTTAATTTTTCCTTTTCTTCAACGGCAGTATGTGCTGTTGCAGTCAGAAGCTGTTTGGAATGTCAGCAAGTAAGTCGAACAAAATCTGGTGCTGATAATGCGAAAACTCAAAAAGCAGTGCAGAGCCTCCTTGGAAGTGGAAAGTTAACAGCCAAGGCAAGTGTATGATTTGTATGCAGAACACTGACCCAGGAAGGTGGAATTCTATTAGACCTTATTTCTAGATAACTGTTGTGGTTGATTCTTTTTTTCACAAATTAATTTCACAGCAGTACATTTCAAAATGTGATGGCATGGCATTGTGGGTACTGACAGTAGACATAATTTAATTGCATAGATTTCTGAAATGGTTGAAAAAAATGATGAACAATAAAACTGCATTGGATGTATGATATGAGCAACATCATTTCCAGGTCCATTGAAGATTATTGGTTTTCATCCAGTGTCACACTCTAGGAGATGTTCAAGGACTTAGTTTGAGAGTTTGCTGTTTTATAACTTGTCTGGCTAAGAACAGGATCTAGTTATTTGAGAAATACATGGAAAGAAATGTTACGAGAAGGGAGCAGGATTAGGCTATTGAGCCCCTCAAGCCTGCTCTGCCATTTAACAAGATCAAGGCTCATATGATTGTAACCTCAAACTTCCATTAACCTGTCATGTAGGACTTTATTAAAGAGTTTCTTAAAATCCAAAAATGCCACATCCCCAGTTCTCCCTCATCTAATTTACTGGTTAAGCTCTCAAAACAATACCTCGTCAGCTCGATTGTACTCTTTCCCTTTCATCAATCTAGTATTTTTATAATTGAGTATTTCCATGGCTCCCATTCTATTATGCATAATATTCTGTCAGCTTTCCTAATTACTTTCTGTACATGCATACTAAACCTTTGTGTTTTATACACAGTGGCAGCCAGATTCTGTCCGTATTAAACTGTAACCTATTCATACTCCTGAGAATTCATGTTTTGGGTGCAGGATGGTAGGGAGTAGAAGTTCTGGTGAATCATAGGAAAGTACTAGTCACACTGGTATGTCTTAACGCTGACTGAAGTCAGTGCCATCGAAGTGTTTGCTTCTATTGATTTATGCTAATTAAAATAAAGCTAAACGTTTTCTCTTTTTACCACCCTGTGTTACCCCATTTGTTTGGATTCAACTCATGTTCTTAGTGAAAAGACAATGTTCCTACAATTGGTTTGTAACTTTTTGGCCAATTTTGGCGGTATTAGGCAAGAACTTTCAAAAGCTGATTGGGGGCAGATGTTCGCAGGTAAAGGGATGGCTGGAAAATGGGAAGCCTTCAGAAATGAGATAATGAGAATCCAGAGAAAGTGTATTCCTGTTAGGGTGAAAGGTAAGCCTGGTAGGTATAGGGAATGCTGGATGACTAAAGAAATTGAGGGTTTGGTTAATAAAAAGAAGGAAGCATGCGTAAGGTATAGACAGGATAGATCGAGTGAATCCTTAGAAATGTACAAAGGCAGTAGGGGTATACTGAAGAGGGATATCAGGAGGGCAAAAAGGGGACATGAGATATCTTTGGCAAATAGAATTAAGGAGAATCCAAAGGGTTTTTACAGATATATTAAGGACAAAAGGGTAACTAGGGAAAGAATAGGACCCCTCACAGATCAACAAGGCTGCCTTTGTGTGGAACCGCAGAAAATGGGGAAGACACTAAACAAGTATTTTGCATCAGTCCTTACTGTAGAAGATATAGACTGGAGGGAAATAGATGGTGACACCCTGCAAAATGTCCATATTACAGAGGAGGAAGTGCTGGATGTCTTGAAACGCATAAAGGTGGATAAATCCCCAGGACCTGATCAGATATACCCGAGAACTCTGTGGGAAGCTAGAGAAGTGATTGCTGGGCCTCTTGCTGAGATATTTGTATCATCAATAGCCACAGGTGAGGTGAGGTGCCGGAAGACTGGAGGTTGGCAAACATGGTGTCACTATTTAAGAAGGGTGGTAAGGACAAGCCAGGGAACTATCGACCAGTGAGCCTGACCTCAGTGGTGGGCAAGTTGTTGGAGGGAATCCTGAGGGACAGGATGTACATGTATTTGGAAAGGCAAGAACTGATTAGGGATAGTCAACATGGCTTTTATGCGTGGGAAATCATGTCTCACAAACTTGATTGAGTTTTTTGAAGAAATAACAAAGAGGATTGACGAGGGCAGAGTGGTAGATGTGATCTATATGGACTTCAGTAAGGCGTTTGACAAGGTTCCCCATGGGAGACTGATTAGCAAGGTTAGATCTCTCAGAATACATGGAGAACTTGCCATTTGGATACAGAACTGACTCAAAGGTAGAAGACAGAGGGTGGTGGTGGGGGGTTGTTTTTCAGACTAGAGGCCTGTGACCAGTGGAGTGCCACGAGGATCGGTGCTGGGTTCTCTACTTTTTGTCATTTACAGAAATAATTTGGATGCGAGCATAAGAGGTACAGTTAGTAAGTTTGCAGATGATACCAAAATTGGAGGTGTAGTGGACAGCGAAGAGGGTTACCTCCGATTACAACAGGATCTTGACCAGATGGGCCAATGGGCGGAGAAGTGGCAGATGGAGTTTAATTAAACAAATGTGAGTTGCTGCATTTTGGGAAAGCAAATCTTAGCAAGACTTGCACATTTAATGATGAGGTCCTAGGGAGTGTTGCTGAACAAAGAGACCTTGAAGTGCAGGTTCATAGCTCCTTGAAAGTGGAGTCACAGGTAGATAGGATAGTGAAGATTGTGTTTGGTATGCTTTCCTTTATTAGAGTATTGAGTACAGGAGTTGGGAGGTCATGTTGCGCTGTACAGGACATTGGTTATGCCACTGTTGGAATATTGCGTGCATTTCCGGTCTCCTTCCTATTGGAAAGATGTTGTGAAACTTGAAAGAGTTCAGAAAAGAATTTCAAGGATGTTGCCAGGGTTGGCGAATTTGTGTTATAGGCAGAGGCTGAACAGGTTGGAGCTTTTTTCCTGGAGTGTTGGAGGCTAAGGGGTGACCTTTATAGAGGTTTACAAAATTATGAGGGGCATGGATATAATAAATAGACAAAGTCTATTCATCCACAAACTCCATCAACAAACACATCGACCTGGACCCAATATACCAACCACTACAGCGGACAGCTGAAACTGACAACCGGAAGCGGCAGGGACAGACCACTATAAACACCGGAGGAAACATCAAAGAAGCGCTTCGCAGGAGGCTCCCAAGCACTGATGATGTCGCCTAGCCAGGGGACGAAACATTTGCAACAAAAACTTCCAGCTCGGCGAACAGAACCACAACAACGAGCACCCGAGCTACAAATCTTCGCACAAACTTTAAATAGACAAAGTCTTTTCCCTGGGTTGGGCGAGTCCAGAACAAGAGGGCATTGGATTAGGATGAGAGGGGAAAGGTATAAAAGAGACCTAAGGGGCAACTTTTTCACACAGAGGGTGGTATCTGCATGGAATGAACTGCCAGAGGAAGTGGTGGAGGCTAGTACAATTGCAACATTTAAAAGGCATTTGGATGCGTATATGAAAAGGAAGGGTTTGGAAGGGCTGGGTGCTAGCAGATGGGACTAGAAAGGGTTGGGATATCTGTTTGGCATGGACGGGTTGGACCAAAGGGTCTGTTTCCATGCTGTACATCTCTATGACTGTATGACTATACGACTTCACAGGGGGATAAATTTGATTAAAGGGGAATATATAAAAACAAGCACAGAGAAAAAGAAATTTGGAGATTAATTACATTAATAACTTTGTGAAAAATCATTTTGATTAACATTGTGATTTTGCTTTCAGAGCATGGTTTGTGACATGTTTCTGTTTGTTCCTTTTAGAGTTCTACTGATGTTGCAACAGGTGGTATTTCACCAGTAAGAGATCTTGACCGATTGCTACAAGATATGGACATCAATCGACTTCGAGCAGTTGTGTTCAGAGATGTTGTAAGTTTCACAGTTTGTGGTTTGTTTTTAGTTTTTTGATTTTTAGTAATTTTCATGAGTAATCACAGTTGAACACTAAAAGTTTTAAAAGATTTTATTAAAACCCCAACCAATTTTCTAATGTCTTTTGAGGAAGAGAGCCTGACATCCCTACCTGGTTACATCTATACGTGCCTTCATTTCCATAATAAATGATTGACTTTTAAGGCACTGATGCGACTTCAGGGTGCCAAGGAAAATGTAACAAATATGACATTTTCTGTGTCAGAAAATGTTTTATAACTATTGATTGGAAGCCATTGTACAGTAGCACGGTTTCTTAAGATTATGCTTATATCACTAATGGTAAGTTAATTCAGTTTTGTAGCAAATTAATGCATTTGGTGTTTTATATGTTTGGGAAGGTGACAAATGGAGGTGAGAAAGAGGGAATTTTACAGAACTTGAACTCTATAGTTTTCATGCTGCTACTACTAAACCAATACGTTTTGCACTCATTAACTTTGTTATGAACTTTCCCCTTCAATTTAACAAATTTTAGGTTAGCTGAATAATACAATAAGCTTCAATCTGCAATTTGAGAGGGAGAGGGTACAATCGGAAGTGACAATTTTTCAGTTGAATAAAGGGAACTATGGAGCTATGAGGGAGGACCTGGCCAAAGTTCAATGGTGCAATACCTTAGCAGGGATGACAGTGGAGGAACAATGGCAGATATTTCTGTGTATAATGCAGAAGTTGCAGGATCAGTTCATTCCAAAAAGGAAGAAAGATCCTAGGAGGAGGCATGGGTGGCCGTGGCTGACGAGGGAAGTTAAGAAACATATAAAGT